>NW_028242738.1:0-62197 GCF_964263255.1 Lissotriton vulgaris | reverse complement strand
TGTTTGTTGTGGTGATGGACGGAGAATCTGAATCAATCAAACACTCACACCCAGTCAAAAGATCTGGGTTTAATCAATCACCGTTCTTTAGCCCACTCAGCAACCAATGTTTAACACAGTGAATTAGTACCATTGGTGATGACGTAGGAAATTGGCTGACTCTGCTACGAAATATTCAGAATAATGACAACCACTTCGGCTATATGGTCACATATCCTGATTGTTTGGAATCAAGAGCATAGTAATTGCTGTAATATGCCTGTTTTTTTTTTAAAGTGTTGTCATGCAAATGTCAATAAAACATATTTTTAAAAAAACATTCAGGTAGGCATAGCTACTTAACCAACATCATTTTGCCCTACACAGTTGAACACTCTTACTTAGGCCATGATTACGAGTTTGTGGGTAACACCAGGAGCGATATCCACAACACAAAATAACATACCACTCCGGGTGGAATCTCTCTTGTTTACACACTTCAACGCAATAATTCCAGACACTGGTGGGCCTGTCTTTACTGCTGCAGCAGTGGCTGTGGGCAGGGTCACTGCCTGGTTCCGTTAGGCTACTGCAGCAGTGCACTACATGTGCCACCCATGTAACGCTACCTCAGCGCTAAGTAACGCAAAGCAGGGCTTTGAGGGTGCTCTCCAGCGCAAAACAAGTTTTGCACAAGAAAGTAAAAAGCAAAAAAAAACATTATATGCTGGTTAGCGTCACTTTTGTGACGCTAACAAAGCGCAAAATGTTTGTAAATCTCCTCCTAAGCGTTTATCACCAGCTTGTCTTCTAAAAACGAAGTGCATATGTGATTTTTCCATTAGCGGAAAGGAGAGTTCTTTGATTGAAATAGTTCATGCTCACGCTAGGAGCAAAGGGCTTGCGGCTTAATGGTCAAGATCTTCGGTTCCCCAGGGGAAGATTAATGGTTTGATCATTATGTCTCTAGAGTCTCTTGCTTGGTCAGTTACAAAGAGTTCAAATCTTTCAAAAAATGAGATGTTTTAATGCTTGTCTTAATGACTAAAGGTCACATGTATCCACCTATTTTAATTTGCAAACTGTGCAAATCGCTAAATTAGGTCATTTGCAAATGCAAAGTTGTCTTACCGAATGCATCATATGGATTCGCAGGTCACTTTTAGGTAATCACAGAAGTTGTGATTTCCTAAAAATTGCGAATACAAATTGCAACATGCGATTCACAATTAGGTAATTGCAATTGGAATGCAGGAACCATTCTCAATTTGCGAATGGTCGAAAAAATAGAATTTTGCATGAGCAAATTAGCTCCAACTTAAATCAGGTGGTAACCAGGTGCAATACATTTGAACTGGCCTAGGGTGCCTCAAAGTGTTCCAGAATGGCTGGGCTCTACCTCATTGTGAGGAGGATGAGGATCCAGGCTGGTGGGCAGAGAAGAAGGAGGAGACAACAGCACATTTTCAGAACCTGCATTACATTGTTAGACCAGACACAGAGGAAATGTAGGACAAGTATAGTTAAATTCTTAATTTATATTAGACCTAATAGCTGACCTGCAACCACAACTGCAGTATCACACTCGCATGACCAATGCAGTTCACACCCATGTGCAGGTCCTGTGTTACCTGCACCTCCTAGCCTCAGGGAGCTACCAGGGGGCAAGGTAATAGCAGCAGGAGGGATCTCTCAAAGTGCCTTGTTGGGCTTTTTCTTTTCAATACATTCCTGGATGCAATGTAGCAGAAAATCCATCAATATATCATATTCCGCAAAACAACACAGGACTTGCAGCTAATTAATTTGCAATTCTACCTGATAGCACAATTTCCGCATGTAATTGGCTCCATTGGTGGGACACGTAACAATAAGTCCCCCTCTCTGTCCATGATTATATCTTCAGCAATAGGAAATTCTATCATTCACTAAACATACAAGTGATATGCAATGCCACGCATATCATTACGGATATAGTGGGCAGATTCCCAGGTAGTTATGTTAATGTTAATAAAAATGTATAGAGCGCACGTAAGCCGGGTGGCTTCATGGCGCTAAAAGGCTCCAAATACTGTGAAATGGGAACATATGATCGAACTTTGTGGAAATAGACAGGTTTTCAGGGATTTTCTAAATTGCAAAAGGTCTGTACAAGACCGAATTTCCAACGGGAAGGAGTTCCACAGTTTGGGGGCAAGAGTGGCAAATCTGCGGCCTCCTTGACAAACCCGTTTAAACACTGAGGTGGAAAGGAGAGAGAGATGGGCAGACCTTAAATTACGCATGGGAGTGGGCCTGAGAATTAGGCTATTAATAAACGTAGGACTAATGCTATGCAGAGCTTTAAAAATAAGGCAGCCAGTTTTAAAAACACAGCGCTGCGAAATGGGGAGCCAATGCAATTTCCTCAACAATAGGGTTGCTCGTTGCCATCTAGGTAGTCGATAGACCAAGCGTGCTGCATGGTTCTGGACCATCTGTAGGCGTTTAAGCAGGTAATGTGGCATGCCTAGGTACACGGAGTTAGCGTAGTCAAGGTGAGATAAAACAGTAGCTATTATTACCTGAACACTGTGCATCCTGAGTGAGAAAACAATGTATTTTCCTGATCTTACGTTTTTGAAAAAAACACTTGGACACCACTGCACCAACCTGGGTTTTCAATGAAAGATCACTGTCAACAGAGACTCCCAATGTTTTGGCTGAAGTGGAGGTGAGGGGTGGGATCCTAGCTCCATTGGCCAATAATGTGGGCCCCAGAATTTATGGCTGTCCCCAGTAAGAACAATCTCTGTCTTGCCGGGGTTTAATTTAAGATGGTTATGATCCATCCAACGTTGGATATACAGCAGGGTGTCCTGGAAATCAATAACAGAGCTGTGCAGGCTGTCAACTTTAAAGACAAGTTGTAAGTCATCTGCATAGTTGAAAACCTACACCTTCCTGTCTTTGAGAGACTGGATCAGGGGGGCCATATAAAGATTGAATAGGTGGGGAGAGAGAACCGAGCCCTGAGGAACCCTGCAGGTAGTATTGCGAGTGGGGGCCAAGAAATGTCCTTGGCGAACAGCCTGCGAACGGTCCTCCAAAAAGGAGGTAAGCCAGCAGGCTGCTGAACCCTGAACACCTGCCTGTTTGACACAGTCGTCCAAGATGGTATGATTGACCGTGTCAAAGGTGGCGGAGAGATCCAATAACACCAATGTCTGAGGGGAGCTTCTGTTCGCATTATCCCGACGAGTATCCAGGACAGCGAGTATCACTGTCTCGGTGGAATGGGCTGGCCTAAAGTCGGCCTGATGGGAATCCAAATATTTTGACTCCTCTAGAAAGTTGGAGAGGCATTTAGCTACGTGACCCTCTAGGACCTTTGTAGAAAGGGGAGCAGGAAGATCAGACGATAATTAGATAAGAGAGCGGGATCGGCTCCAGATTTTTCAGGAGGAGTACCACTACGGCCTTCTTAAAAGCCAAAGGAACTATGCCAGATGAAAGTGACTCATTCAGGATGGCATGGGCGGGACCGAAGTGGATTGCGAGGCAGTCCTTAAGTATATGGGGAGGGCAGCAGTCGGAAGGGGAGCCTGATTTGACTTCAACTAGGAGGTCTTGGAAAGTCTCATTTCTGATAGTAGGAAAGCAGCTAAGAATATGGTTGTTTCTATGCAAGACCGGCGGATCAAGGGTGGCCGGGTGGTTGGGAATACTGGCCTTAATGTTAGTGATTTTATCAATGAAATAATCATTTAGTGCATTACACAGTTCTTGGGAGGGTGTAGCTTTCAGGAGAATTTACTCAGGATTAGCTAGTTCATCGATTATGGTAAACATTTCTTTAGAGTTTTTATTGCAATTAATAATGCGTTTGGAAAAATAAGCGGCTTTGGCAGTGAGAATACTCTTCTTGTAGTCCTTCCGGGAAGTGATATACAATAGTTTTTTTTCGGGCGAATACTTCAGATGCCTCTGCCTCTCCAAATGGCGCAAGGCTAGCTCCTGAGTCTTAAGTTAATTGGAGAACCATTGTCATATGGTTACTACGTTTCTATATATTGTGTTAAGTTAGCATGAGCTTATTAAATGTTTAAACGCAATATTTTCTTCCAGCTTGAGTTTGCACACGACACCTAATTGTTATTGTAGCTTTCAACCTAGACGAAAGATGTGATTTATTTGAGAATAATATGTTATTGAGCCAGTATCAGTCGTGCTTGGTACACTTGGTACAACTGTCTGTACACCGAGAACTGCACACTCTAAGAATAACCTAACACAAGGTTGCTGAAGGCCTGATCCTCGCACCACGTTAGACATAACACAAATAATGTTGCTGCCAACATTGGGCTCTACGCGAGTTTAAGATACAGTTACAGGGAATGAATCAACACACTTGATGCTTCGCATGCAGAGAGCTGGTAGCTGTTGATGTGACCTCCTACTACTGAGAATTAGAGGTATGGGTCCGTCCTGCTAAAACCCAGATGAGACCTTCTTAGATATAATATAATATGCTAATTAGGGTGCGCGAAATATAGGTGATACAGAATTCTATAGATTTTTGCATCATAACATGCTATCACCTTTTGCTTACTATGGATTAGTGACTATGCTGCTGACTCTGATTTTTATAATATGTATGTTGATATTATACAAGATACTGCGTTTGAGAATGCTGCATTGAAAAATAAACATTTCAAACTTGCACGTGTATTTTTTGCCTCCCAGTTTCGGTTTGGAATGATAATATAACGAAAGAGTGTTCATGTGTTCCACGATACCTGAGGTACTCTAAGTTCATGTTCTGGATTGTCTAAGTCATTGGTAAGTTATTACTACCGATGAGACACTGTAGCTAGCTTGGTAAGGGGATTTCTGAAACAAAGGTGAGTTTTGGATCATCCTAACTCACCCAGGTTCTAGATATCTGTGCACAGTTCTGTGGGAGAACGGAAACCCTGCTACATGGCGCCCATACGTTGATTGGCCTTATATCATGACACTCGAGTAGTATATCATTCAAACCTTAACGCCTTCATTCCCGTTTCCGGAAACAACAGTGTCGGAAAAACCGACCTATTTTTGAAATAGGTCTTTTTCAAGCTTGAATCTATCTGTAAACGGTTTCTTTGAATTACTACCCAGTTGTGCTACAAAGTGATCTTTGTGTTCTCTCTTTCCTGTGCTGACATGGCACAAGCCGTGGACATCCCGCAGCATAGTCGCATTGCGGTGCGTGACCATTTGCGGACTTATGATGTTCCTGTGGATGGCTTGGCTGTCGTTCTGGTAGTGAGTGCGGAACATGCTTACCCGTACAAACTATTTTATTCGTGGGTGACATTTCCGCCAGTGGACGCTAATTCTGGAGTGTTCCATTCATACACTGCTTCAGCTGTACCGGTTGCGTATGCTCCGTACAGAGCACTGGAGGTTCCTATTGATGCTTGGCAGCATGGAGTTTGGTTTGGTGGCGCCCTACCACACTCTTTATCCGCTTCGAGGTTAGGTCCTTTGTCCATTCCGGGCACTCCTTGGCCCGCTTTGGCTGGATTCACTCCTCACCCTCTACGCGCCACTTGTAACGTGGCTGATCTGCGGCGGCTTCATGAAGTCGCGGTGGCAGTGATTAGAGCGCTTGTTCATTACACAAGCCGTAATGTTCAGGACGCGGCACCTAGGGGTGCACAGCTTCGTGCAGAACATGCTGGTCTGAAGATCAATCCAGTCATGGTGAATTCCGTGATGGGTAAAAAGCCCCAGGACAAGGATGATTTTCCGTTCTGGCTTGCTGAGAAATTCGGCCAGCTGGAAGCTGTGTTTCCCAACACGAGTCCGGGTGATAAACACCGGATTCTTACACTAAGTTTACCGAAAGATTTGGCTCCTGAACTTGTTGACTGTGAGACCTGGGGTAAGACTTTTGCAGTGGTCTATTCGAGGTGTTATGGCACCCCGTCTGTGACCAATCTGGGTGGGGTCCTTAAACGTGTTCAAGACGAACACGGACCGGAGTCGGCTGTGGAATTGGGTATGCGCCTGTGTGGCTCCTTTGATGTAGTTTGCGATCTGATCCTTGCGAATGTCAAGGGTGATGCAGTGAACTTTCAGGTTGCTAACGCATTGGAGTTGGTTCCCGAGGCCGAAAGACCCCGACGGTTGGCAAGGATAATTGTGGCTGCTTATAAAACGGTTGGTCGCAATGCAATGGGGGTTAAAGCTTTTCCTGATAAAGAGAAAAAGCAGCCCCAAAGTCAGACATCGGAAACTAGTGGTCAACAAAAGTCCAAGAAACAAAATTGGCCTAAAAAGCAGAATCAGGGTAAGCAACAACAACAACAAACACAGGTTTCTGCTCCTGCGTCTCCGTTGCCTGCGCAGTCGGATCGTGTTTATGATTTGCGCGACCGCGCGATGATTAAATCGCCTGAGAGGTTTCAGGCTTCTGACCAACGCTCTCCTCGTTCCTTTCAGGACTCATCGGCTCCGTCAACCGGTGGTGGAGGGGGCGGCAGGGGCCGGGGTGGCCAGCAAGGATGTGGTCAACCCCGCCAGCGAAACAGTGGAGAGCAGCAGGAAGGCTCTACGCCCAAGAGACCACAGTTTGCCACGAAGAAAGTCGCCGCCCTGACAGTGCAACGTTATGCCCCAGATAGTGAGAACGCGGCTTCGGAATCTGACGTGGGCTCTGACCTTGCTGGACAGCGCAGCAGAGATTACCATAGTGAGAGAGGCCCTCCGTCCACTGTTGAAGGTGACAGCGACTGATACTTATGTTGTGATTGAAACTGCTGATACGCATGTTGCTCCCCCTGAACGTCTTTTTGAAATTGTCCTGCTAATTGAAGGTGACATGCAGCGAACTGTAAAAGGGGTATTTTGGGAAAATCTCTCGTCTACGTATGACATTTTGCTTTCGGAGGCTGACTGGCCCCCACCTTTTGTTCTCGCAGCTCCGCGAGGGGAGGAGGTAATCCTGCCCAGTTTCGCGCACACTGTGCCGAGGGTGGAAGCGCTGCATTTTGCAGAAGAGTGGGCTCTGGCGCTTGCGCCGGCTGTGTACCGTAATCAGTGTGGCTGGGATAAAATGTCACCAAGCCACGAGATTCCTTTACGGTCTCAGCCACAGCCTCAACCTCAATATCCCATACGGCCTGAAGCCAAAGCTTCAGTCGCGGCTATCCTTGAACAATTGGAATATCAAGGTGTAATTGAAACGTGTGTGTCACCGATGAATAACCCCCTTTTTACTGTGAACAAGCCGGACGGCTCGTATCGTTTGGTTTTGGATTATAGGCATTTGAACTCGCATTGCCGTAACTGTGCAGTACAGAATACTCATGGCTCTGCGTTAGTGAATAGTCTTGAGCGTAAACGGTTTAAAACCACGCTTGACATTTCCAATAGTTTTTATGCCCATAGACTAGAAGGTCTAAGTTCCCAATGGACCAGTTTCACATGCGGCGGTGTGCAAAAAATGTTTCGGCGACTCCCAATGGGCTACAAGAACAGTCCTGGAGTATTTTCCGCAAGCATTGTCTCTCTTCTGGAGAGCTTCGACCCAGTTGCTTGTTCGTATGTGGATGACATTTATCTCACAGACGACGATCTTTGGGAGCATCTGTGTCGAGTAAATAGCATTATTTGTAACTTTGCTGACATAGGTTACAAGTTTAACTTTGCAAAGTCGCACATTGCAGAGTACACAGTGTTGTTTCTAGGTTACGAGCTTAACAACGAAGGGAAGGGTTTAGCACCCCACTTCCTGGAGAAATGCGCGCAGTTGCGTTCTCCGACAACACTGAAAAAATTACAATCTCTTCTGGGCTTTTTGAATTTCGGGAGGACTTACATTCCGGAATATGCCCAGCGTATCAAGCCTTTGTATGCTTTGATACAACCATCTTTTTCCAAATCATGCTGGCTTCCTGAGCATTCAGCCATTCTACAATCTTTGCAGGCTGATTTGCTCGCTTCTGAATACTTACAGACTCGTGATAACCAAACCAACCTAGTGATAAGAATTATCCCTGGGGCGGTGGGTTTCACGTACCTGACTTTTAATGAGGGAGATACAGTACCTATTGCTTACAAATCACACTTGTACACTTCGGCTGAATTGCGTTTTTCCACTGTGGAGAAAGTTTTAACGGCAGTGCAGATGGCGATTCTTAAGGAACGTGCCCTGTCACAAGGGAAGCGCATGTTGGTTGTTACCCCGTGTCCTGCCTTAGAGGCAGTTACGAAGGCCAGTGTACCTAATTCCAAAGCTTTGCACCCTCGGTGGATTCAATGGGCTGCATCCTTGACGTCACAAGATGTCACGTTTATTTTTGACGCCACTTTACGGTCGCAGGAATATTTACAGTATGAATTTGTTCATCCTGCTCCTTTAGCAATGCGGCCGTTGGAGGATTTCCATTGCATCATTTACACTGATGGTTCGGCGCAGGTTGCGCATGGCTCTAAACATGCCTACGTTTCCGCTTGCGCCATTGTGGTCGGTGCCATGGTGAACGATGAGTTCAAGTCCAGTGTCGTGCACACGCAGACGCTTGGGGACTGCACCGCACAATTAGCAGAGCTTCGCGCACTGATGCTTGCATTGGAGTGCGCTGATCCTAGTGTGACGACTTTGATCGTAAGTGATTCTTACTACTGTGTCCAGTCTTACAATGAGAACTTGTTCTTTTGGATTCAAAATGAATTTCGTGACTCCAAAGGTAGCACAATAAAACATAAAATGATCTGGGTCCGAGTGGCGGAACTGAAAGAGAAGCTGCCACTCGTGTTTGTGATTCATACTCTCGGTCATCAGCGCGTGGGGGTCCACGCTGTTGGCAATTCGCTTGCTGATGAAGCAGCGAAGTCAGCGGTATCAAAATACTTAGTTGCAGCAGTAACGAGGTCCAAAAGCAAAATAGATGATGACATTTTGGCAGCAGTTGCTGCAACGGAGAAGTGAAGTAAATATCCTGCGGGGTTCCCTTCTAAATACACATACCACTTAAGTCCCGATAAGGTTCCTTATGTGAAAATCCCTGAAGTTGGCGAACGTCTAGTTCCAAACTCGGATCGCAGAGCTGCTTTGATTACAGCGGCGCATGAAGGTGTGGCATCTGCGCATGCGGGCGTCTCAGCCACTGTAACTCAGCTACAACAAAGGTTCTGGTGGCGGGGACTGTACAAACAGACGCGCGATTATGTTCTTCAATGTGACATTTGCCAGCAGATTAAGCCTTCAACTGCTGCGCGTCCGCCTCAGACACAGTTGTACATCTCGAATAAACCGCTTGGATGCGTTTATTTGGATCACTGCGGTCCATTTTCTTCTGATACTGCATACAAGTACATCTTAGTAGCAGTAGATTCATGCACACGCTTTGTGTGGGTATGGCCACATCGGAGCGCTGATTCACGTACTGTCATTAAGGATTTGCGAGTCTTTGTGGGAATTTTTGCCTGTGGTACCTTCCATTCGGATCAGGGTCCGGCTTTTGCCTCTAAGGCGTACAAGGATGCTATGGTTTCGATGGGGGTCCAAGTCAAGTTTTCGAGTCCCTACAGACCTAAGGGTAACAGTGTAGTTGAACGAATGAACCGCGACTTAAAGCAATCTTTGACAGCTCGAGTTATAGGCACTGGCAGAAACTGGTTAGCCCACCTCATGGGCGTGCAGCGTGCGCTTAATAATCTCCCTAGAAGGTCTCTGGGTGGGCGGACCCCGTACGAAATGCTCTTTGGTATCAAGATGTATGTCCCTGACCTCGATGGGCTAGACTGCAAGGCCCAGGCCATGGCCTTTGACGTAGATGAACATTGCAATGTTTTACAGAATCTACAAAAGACCAGAGACAGTCTTGCAAAGGAACATTTGCCCTCTACATCGGATGATGCGCTGCAGATCCCGGTAGTTGGCTGGCTACCCCGAGTTGGAGAACTGGTTCGAGAGAAGATCGATAACAAGAAAGAGTTTGGTCCCTCATATCGAACACCGGTTCGAGTTCTTGGAGTGAAGGGCACAAGAACAGTCATTTTACCACCACTTCCAGGTCGTAAGGAAAACAGATTTATTTCTATTGACAATGTCAAGACACACAGGGTGGCCGATTCTTCATAGCATGACACCGGCTGTATCCTGTCCTTCCATGGTGAGGCACTCTGTGCTAGCAATAACTTCTGGTGCAGAACAGGAGGTGTCCCTCGAGATGCCTGCCATTTCCAGTCCTTTATTAAATACTATTCCTGTTCCTAACATTGATGAGCTGAACTACACTTATCCTGCTGATTTATCGATGCCTGATTTACAGACGCGTTTGGCAGACCAATCCAGATTCTCTTTTGACTCTGTTTCGGAAATTTCAAAGAAACCCTCAACTATTGCAAAATATGCCAAGTTATTTAAAAAACATTTTTTGATTCCCCCATGGACATACATTTGGTTAATCCTATTTTCATTTTACCTTTTTATGTCAATTGGTTTTGTGTTTTATTTTTTCCGCCTGATTGATGGTCACTACGTTAAAGAAAGAACAGGAATTCGGTACCTAAATGGAACATTGGCCCCTCTTTCCTCTTCACATTCAGCGCACAGACTGAAACGAAACTTAAATACAGTCAACATTACTGCTTGGCCTGTCCTTGATGGGATTGTGTGGGATGCGGTTAGGTTTCAGATACATGGGCCCACTGAAGTGATTAATGTTCCAAATGTGCTTAGAGTAAACATGGGAGATGTGATTAAACAAAATATACGTTCTGATGATTGGGATATTCAGGCCGTAGAAGCATTATTCTCTGATTTGAAGTATTATGCTGCCTTCGATGCTGAGGATCTGTATTCAGATTCTACTAATTATGGTGATTTGTTTTGTTTTCAACACTATGGTAATCATTTTTTACATAAGACAAATTCCAGGAGGGTTGCTGTAAATTTTACACAATGGGAACATTGCCCTGCTCCATTAGGTGGCAGCTCCAATACGTTTCTGAAAAAATACACTTATTTCACAGACTTTAATCAATCTAATCCCGAGTCATTTTATTTTAAAATGACACAAAAGTCCATGTCCAAAGTTAGACTTACCGATACAAAATTGCTGTATTCGAAGTCCTTTCTAGACAGGTTGGCTGTAGATGGCTACGAGTTTTGGAAAGGAACAATTGACCTTAAATCGGTTTGGGGTACCAAAGATTGGCAGGTACAAGGCACTGAGGCTCTGCACCGTGCATGTCTCGTCCCGAATCACATGTTGTTTTTAAATTCATCCATTTTCCAAACAACATGCTTTGGATTGGCTACTTCTAAAAAATTAAATATACCGACCATCCCAAATTTAGAGGAATATTCAGGTTGGGGTAATTTTACTGATTTGTCCATTCATGAGTTACAAGCTCTTTTGCACAATTCATCCTTTAACATTTCCGGTTTGGATTCCAAGGGTTGGCTGGTATGGCAGAAGAGTGCTGATTCTTGCCAACGCCGTTTTCTGGGTTTGGCTAAAGGGTTCACAGAAGTCAGACCTGATCCCCGTTTTGAAGGAGACTATACTGTCACAACTTATTCTGTGGGGAAGCTGTGTCAGAATTAGTTACAACATTCCACATTAGCTGCAGTTAAACTACATCTGTCTCTATTAAATGATAATGTGGATTTGAACGATTTTATAAAAGGCCCAGCTAAAGGTAGATCTAAACGATGGCTGTATGCGATTTACAATGAAATTTGGAAAGTTTCACAAATTGAGGCTGCTAAACGCCTGAGAGCTATTGATCAAGCAAATTTAGAAAAGGTGCTTGCAGTTGTCGATAACATTATTAACACGCTTTCTTCCCGGATTTACACGTTGAACAATATTGTGTCTTCTGTTGTGGACATTGTACATGATGAAGTGTCCGTGTTATGTCATGGTCAAAATCAATTGCGTTCTGTGATGCAGTTTGCTTGGACACTACAGACTCTTAAGTCTGGTCGAGTGCCTTGGAATTTTATGAACGTTTCATCACTATTTGCCCCATTTAATTTGACTGAAAAACAGCGCATGCTATCAATGAGAGATGCAACATTTTCTATGTTACACATTGAAAAATTAGAATCCTTGCCCTTTTCTGTGGCTGAGGTGACTGCTGCTACATGGCTTATCCATGGTGTTATCACCTTACCTTTTGCTTTGTATAAATTTACAAATTGTATGAAATATATAGCCATTGGGCGATATGAACCATTAGGCAGTGCTTTCCTCCATGAGACATGGTCTTTACCATACACTTACAGATGCCTAAAAGAGGGAAATGAAGTGAATCTGAATGGTGAAGAATGTACACAGTCGCCTGACCGCTCACTAATATGCAGACACATCCAGTTGCATGGTTCTTGTAATCAGGACAAACCCAATTTGGCCTGTGTTTTGAAAGGGACACCAGTTCCTGCAATAGTTCCCACGTTCACTTTATTGTCCAACGGTAGTTATTTACTTTTGAATAACGAACTTTGTTGTGGGTTACAGGCCGGTATCGCTTATGTGGTTACCGTTTCAGAGAGGGTGGTTTGCTGCAAGAATGTGCTATATCCACCCACGCATGGGAATTCAGATGTTTTAATTTGGCCAAGAATACCAACCTTGAAAGCTGAGTTCAATGGTTTAAGTCGTATAAGAGCACTATTGTCTCAAAAGCAGGTGGCCCTGAGCTCTGCCCGCGAAACTTATGTCCTTCACATAGCAAACACACGCACAGAGGTGCAAGCACTTTTAAGTACTGATTTGCCGTTTCATTTCTGCAAGCTGGTTCATCAAATCTTCAATGCCTCCTCCACAACAAGCCTGGCTCATTTTTTTAAAATGGTTAGCAGTGGTCTCGTGACTACATTTGAAAAAGTATTTGGTTATATCCCTGTGTTCTTTCATTCTATTTTCGCGAGCCTGTTTGGCGGATTTCCTGTTTTGCTGGCTTTGGCTGCAGGCGTTCTGGTGATATTTTACTTTATAAAACATGGATGCCCATCCTGCGCAAGGAAACGCTCAGCCCCTACTGATGCAGTTTCGCAACCGGATGCTTGATTATTATGGCTCCTTGCCGCTTGCGACTTTAAGCACGGCTTTTGGATTATCGTTCAGATTTTCCTATTTCACATGTGTCCAGCCCGTGTTTCATTGCCTGAGCTGTGATTTCGACTGGGCCATTGATTTGTGTCTCTGTTTACCGACTTCTCCTGACGTCGACTTTGATCAGCTGATGAACCCCGTAGTGGCTCACGAGTTGGTCTGTTCTGGCGAAAGGGTTATGGCTGTGGCAGCGATGCATGGACTAATGGGTCAGTGGGACATATTCGCAGCGGCGCTTGACTTTCTGGCACATAGCGTTCTCGAGAACCCACTGAGTTGTCCTCTGATGTTGCTAGAGGAATCGGTGTTGGAGGAGCACGTATGTTCTTTCCCATTGCTTAATTGGATGGCTGAACTGTTTTCGGATGATGACAGTGATTTCATGTTGGAAGCTGTAGCTACCTATGTTGCATATTCATTCAACCCATGAGTGACTTTGAAGACTTTCATTATTATGGCACGTGACTTTTTAGTAATTCTGAATGGTGCCTTTTTCAATACGAACATTCGATTTTCATATGTTCTGGGCCTATGAACTGAGAGTAGGCCTTTAGTTCCACTTTTATATTTTGTGTGGCCACTATAGGCATTCATACATATTTTTGTTTTTAAATTTTACATACATTTGCATACATTTAGCTTGGCTCAATATCATTGAACTCTGCTTTCATGTTTTACCTTTCATATGGTATTAGATTGTGTTTTCTCCTTTTTAAACCGTCCTCGGATCATTGGGGGGGTGTCATATGGTTACTACGTTTCTATATATTGTGTTAAGTTAGCATGAGCTTATTAAATGTTTAAACGCAATATTTTCTTCCAGCTTGAGTTTGCACACGACACCTAATTGTTATTGTAGCTTTCAACCTAGACGAAAGATGTGATTTATTTGAGAATAATATGTTATTGAGCCAGTATCAGTCGTGCTTGGTACACTTGGTACAACTGTCTGTACACCGAGAACTGCACACTCTAAGAATAACCTAACACAAGGTTGCTGAAGGCCTGATCCTCGCACCACGTTAGACATAACACAAATAATGTTGCTGCCAACATTGGGCTCTACGCGAGTTTAAGATACAGTTACAGGGAATGAATCAACACACTTGATGCTTCGCATGCAGAGAGCTGGTAGCTGTTGATGTGACCTCCTACTACTGAGAATTAGAGGTATGGGTCCGTCCTGCTAGAACCCAGATGAGACCTCCTTAGATATAATATAATATGCTAATTAGGGTGCGCGAAATATAGGTGATACAGAATTCTATAGATTTTTGCATCATAACATGCTATCACCTTTTGCTTACTATGGATTAGTGACTATGCTGCTGACTCTGATTTTTATAATATGTATGTTGATATTATACAAGATACTGCGTTTGAGAATGCTGCATTGAAAAATAAACATTTCAAACTTGCACGTGTATTCTTTGCCTCCCAGTTTCGGTTTGGAATGATAATATAACGAAAGAGTGTTCATGTGTTCCACGATACCTGAGGTACTCTAAGTTCATGTTCTGGATTGTCTAAGTCATTGGTAAGTTATTCCTACCGATGAGACACTGTAGCTAGCTTGGTAAGGGGATTTCTGAAACAAAGGTGAGTTTTGGATCATCCTAACTCACCCAGGTTCTAGATCTCTGTGCACAGTTCTGTGGGAGAACGGAAACCCTGCTACACCATCTCTGAGCATCCACCCGCCTGGCTAGTTTAACTTTTTTTAAAGGTGCATGCTTATTACTGGCATTATGTTGCCATTCCAATACCTTTCTTTCCATGATATTAACATTGCTGCCAAGGCATGGGGCTGTATTTGATAGTGTGTCAAGGAAATATTATTTGTTAATAGAGTTCCATTTCCTAGCGAGGCCTCCTTCGACCGTATTAAATTTCTTGGTGGGCGGGAGTACCAAAGTGAATTTTAGCAAGTGCTGTTCGGACCAGATGCAGGGCGTAATTGTGAGAGTAGAAATAGAAAGGCCATTAGACCAGACTCGGTCGAGGACCCGCCCTTTCAGATGAGTGGGCGATAGGACCTGTTGGGAAAAGTTTAAGTTACTAAGGAGATCAGACATCTAAGCTGATTGTGGCCCTTCATGGGGATCATTGTACCAATAGTTGAAATCACCCACAAGGAGGACCTTGGCATGCTCAATCACGAGTTTAGCCATCTGTTCACAGAGTGATAAAGGAAAATGCAACATCTGATCCGGTGGTCTGTATAATAGAACACAGACAAAGGAGTCATTAGCTGGTTCAAGTTTCTTACTATGTTCTCCGTCTCCTTGAGAGGAAGGCAAGTCAGGGAGCAGAACCTATAGTCCGTGTGAATGATGGCTGCAACCCCTTCCCCCGCTTTGCCAGGTAGACGATTGACATGAATACTATAGTAGTTGGGGGGTAGCACCGCCAAAATATCTGGAGCAGAATCATAAGTGAGCCAGGTTTCGGTCAGTAACAGGATATTGGGTTTATCAGAGAGCAGAAGAAGAAAAATGTTCTGATTCGAGCGGCAGAAAGAACATGATTGATTCATTTTTCGCCATAGTGGAATCCACACACGTCTCCTTGGTGGTGAATTTGGAGAAGGACAGCTACTAGATAAATCCATGTGACACATTTTAGCACTCACGATGGACACATTGACACATGACTGAGATTACCCTCTTTGCTTTTCCCTATCAGGTGACAGTGCATATGCTGTGCGCTCATTCATCCTCACCCCATACCTTAATCCATCCACTCCAAGATAGCACTGCTACAATGCCATGCATGAAATCACATGCAACTTAATTGAGAGGACCTTTGAATTGCTCAAGAGTCGCTTCTGCTGTCTCCACAAAAGAGGTGGGGAACTACAGTACAGTACTAAAACTAGCTGTAAAATTGTGGCTACATGTGCCATGTTGCACAATATTGCCACACAAGAGGCATACCCTTGGACCTGTCTGATCTGGAATCAGATGAAGACAATGAGCCATGTCTGCCCCGCCAAGCTGCAGACTGTTCAAGGACAGCAGAAGGCATACAAAGTTGTGCAGAAATAAAACATTATTTTTTTCACATAAGTAATTATGAGACAATGCATTACATGAATTTGCTGCTAGTGTAAACTTTATTACCTTAACTTCAAGTAAAAATATGCATTCAGGCCCCCCAAAAATCTTTTGTGTGACAAAAATCACAATTTGCGATAAAACTAATCTGTCAGTAATGACAACACAAACATTAGCTTAATCCAGCAACTGCCATACCGTGCCTCAAGGCCATCTTATTTTTTGCGTACACACACTCCACTGGCCCGTTCAGCGGGCTCTGTACTCTCCCTTGGTGAAGCCCCTGACATTGCACTATGCATTGAACTGTGTCGTCTGCATTTCATCTAAGGGGCTATGATGCTACTCAGGCTGGAGGTCTCCTCACTCTCCCATACACCTAGGTCACTGTACCCAGCAATTGTAGCAGTCTACATCTGCTCCACTGCGTTGGTGCCTTGCACCAAACCCCTAGCTACATCACCACTACCATGGACCATTTCCAATTACATGGCAACAGCGTGTCTTGACAGCAGAGCTATTGCATTGGTTAGGCGGTTGATGGATCTAGTGTACCCATCCAATTAGCCCAGTAGTTGTTGGTGGCTGGTGCCTACTGTGGTGGGCCGCATTTTCATGCTGCTTGACGCTGCAAAGTTCTATTATTGCATCAGTCATTTGCCTGAAATTTTCACCTGTCACTGTCTGTCCTTCCTCCACTAATGCATTCAGCTGTGTGATTTTGCTTTGATATCACAAATGCTATGATTCAGTGACACCAACTGTTCATGCACTGATCGCATATGCTTCAATTGCAGCGACTGCACCTTGACCTGTCTCCAGGTCACTGAAGATAGAGGATCCCTCACATTCCTCTAAAGAATGTCATGCTCTCGCTCTATGCCTCCTGATTGGAATGTTGTGGCGCTGTGTGCGGGACAGAGCTCTGTTGGCGGGAGTGTCCCCAGCTTGTGTGGTGGGCAAGTCTGGTTGGCTCACAGCTGCCTCAAAAAATGGTACTGGTGCCTCTGTGGGCCGGTGTCTTGTTGGTGCAAGTTTTCTGGGTGGTGTGGCTACTTTGTTTTCTTCCCTTGACTGTGCCTGGTTCTCCGCAGGTTAAATGGGTTGTGTGTCAGCAGCATGTGACAAAGGTGTGTCTGTGACATTAACAGAACTAGTTTAGTACAGTGTTTTTAAATGTTTGCCACAATTCACATTAATTCGATCAATAAAGTTAATTTGCATCACACAGTGTGTCTACATGTCATGTGCTGTGTATACTTCAATGTGCCTATGCAGCTGAAATATTTCAACTTGTCTTGATTCCTGTATTTCTGAATACTACTCCCATCATGCATTTGTGGGTAGCAATCAAAATGTGAACTGGAGTGGTTTTCAAAATTTAAAACTGCCTTCCTAAATGGTCAATGTGTCACATGTAGCTTATACATTTTGTCATTCATGCCTCTTACCTTGGCTGGTACTGGCCATGGCTGAGGTGTCTATCTGGGTCACACCAATAATGGCTGGAGTCTGCCGGGTGTACTCCACCATTTCCTCTAAGGTTGTCGATGCTGGGTGGGTCTGTAGTCCTCCGCCGGTCTTTTCTGCCTCTGCAAACCTTCTTGCCACCTTTTCCTTGGCCCTTGTTCATACTAGCTCTTACATATCTCCTCAGTGTAGCGGTGCATCACCCCCACTGCGCTGACTTTGGGCTGGATCTCCTGCCAAATGTTGCACTTTTCGGACTCTAGGACATAAAGTATGGGGCAGATTTACAAGCCCCTTGCGCCTCTTTTACGCCGCCGTTGCGTCACTTTTGTGATGCAGCAGTGGCGCAAAAGAGGCACCATGGTGCGGGGTATTTACAACGTGACGCATCTGGGAGATGCGTCACGTTGTAAAGCCCTGCGTCAGAAGGAGGCGTTCCTGCGCATGGGGAGGGGGTATGGGGGGTGTTCCGGCGCACAAGATTTCACTCAGTCACTTTTAGGCCAATGCTGCGTCAAAACCCTGCGCCTGCTTGAAGCAGGTGTAAGGCTTGACGCAGCATTGGACAGATAGGGGCCCCAAGCCTTGCTGGAGCTGCGTCGCGCTTATGACGCAACCCCAGCAATGTGCCACTTTTACGGCACAGATGCATGATGCACCTGTGCTGTTTTTGCCCCATGGTGCGCTGCATTATAAATGCGGCGCATCATGGGTGGCGGAGCTGCGGCGCACAATTACTTGCGCATCCCTGCTAATTTGCAGGGATGCGCCAGTAATTGTAAATCTGCCCCTAAGTGTTTACCAAATAGCTTGTCATGGCTCTTCACCACTTCTTCAGTGAATACCTCCAATTCCTTCTCACTGAATTTGAGTTTCCTGCCTCCTTTCCATTCTCCTCTGTCGCCATGCTGTGTTTTTGCTACAGTTTCTGCGCTCCTGACTGACTCCCTGGTGCTGTGCTCCTGCAGTCTGGCTCCTCTGACTCCGGACCCTATAATAGGCATGGAATGCCTCACTTTCTGGTTGTGAGGTCATCATGCTGCTCTGAGATGCGACATTTGCAATTTAGCAATTACCTAATTGTGATTACCAAGTTACCAAATCACTATTTGGTAATAGTAAATTTTTTATGTGATTTTTAAGAAATCGGCAAATCTTTAGTGAAACCTTACATACATCGCAGTTTGCAATTACCAAATAATGGTTAAGTAAAAATCGCAATTTGTTAATCACGAAATGCAATTTTGATACATGTGGCCCTAAGCTTTAAGATTTTTTTTACTCTAAAGTTTAAGGGTTCAAGTACTGGTTTTGATTTGTCATTTATTTGTTCTAACAACTGAGCAATTGCAAAGATTTCAAAGGTTAAAGAAATTATCATGAACAGGATGTTAAGCTTTCATTGTATTGTGTGAAAAAACAATGCTTAAAACATTGAAGCATGCAAAAATAATTCCCCTGCACAGGTGCAATTATATTGCAGGGGTTCAGTTTCCTCATTGTGGAACATTTATTATGAATGAGAGTCATATGGCAAAGGTTTTGAAGAGGAGGAAACATTTAAGAAAAATGTATGTGATTTTTCTGGATAATTCTGTGTCAAAAACAATTCAGAAGGTGGTCTCCTGCTCCCTTACAACTGTAGCTACCGATATTGGGAGTTCAATGGCAGATGCTATACCTTCTTCTTTGTCTGCACCCTTTGGGGACAAGAGATGAATGAAAAATAAACATAGTCTGATGGAAGAAATTTCTCAGTGGAATCTCCGATACCCTCCGGGGTCTTGGTTCCGCTATACAAAACTTTGTAAAAAAAAATAAAACCTAATGTTGAATGTTAAGTTCCATTCTACAGTATCGAAAGGACTTACTGTCACTATGATAAGAACCTTTTATGGGTCTGCTGTGTGTGGGACAAAATAAACGCCATATGATGAAGTAAATGATCTGTTTGAAGATGATTTGGCAATGATAATGCTCCCAATGCTGTTGGTGATATCATCAGCTTCCCTAAGAAAAAATAAGTGGCTGATAAAACACAAACAGTAGTTTTGGATGTGGAGGGCAATCCCATGTTTCGTCCCAGATTGTTACAACACCCAGATTCCACTCAGTAGTTTCCTCCACCCTTTGTGGATGAGTATGTAAAGTCTAGAATAAAATGCGGGCACAGTGCTTCAGATGAGGTATTTCAGATAAAGCAGTGGTGACCCTGATTTAGGATGCTAAAATAGCCACTTTCTTAAGTGGAGGTAGTAAAGACCCCAAAGGAGATGTGTTAGAGCCTGGTCATCATGTCAGGATAAAATGCTTAAGACCTTTGGTCCACTGACAAACATTTTTTGACTAGTTGAGCAAACTAAAAATACAGATAAGACACTAGACCAGGAAGTAATATCGAGATGAGCCCAAAGGGCAGTAAGTTTTTGGGGTAATGCAAACGCTGGACTGTTTATGAGAAGTGACAATTTCTTTTTCTGAGAAATTTTCTAAAGTTAGGGGAATTGCGAAGCTGGATAGAATAACCAAGGGTGCTTATTTGATGATGACTTCATGAAGGAAATTGATCAGTATGTGCAAGAATTTGCTTCACTGAATAAAGCCCACTCCTCATTGGTCAGGGTGTTTGGTCTGGTCTCTCCCAGGCCTGGTGGATAAATGGTTTGCCCCGCTGGCATGTCCTACTGCTTCAGGCTCTACTTCAACCTCCACCGGTGCCTATACACCAGACCAATGTTCCTCCACGGAGGTGGAGAGGAGGATGTTTTAGAGTGAGCACAGGACAAGCAAGGGGAGGAAGAGTTTAAGGTAAGAATACTCTCCTCCCCTCAGGGCCGGACTGTCCGTAGCAGGCACTGGGCATTTTCCCTGTGGGTCGGAAGGGTGGGATCCGGTTTTGGACCAGTTGGGGGCTGTTTTTGTTACTGGGGGTCGGTTTTGCAACAGTGCTGCCATATCTGTCCCCTGTAACAAAAAAGCAGCAGCGTTTTTACCCACTAGCACCGATTCCAACCCCCCCAACCTTTCCGGCCAGCCTGACGTAATTGCCAGGGCTGGTTTACGTTCCTAGTCTGGCCCTGCCCCCCCTCGCTCTGAAGGTTGTGTACAAATTGTCCCTTTTTACAAAAAAAAAAGGATACTGATTTTAACCCCTTCACTGCGGCGGCTATTCCGCCGCAGTGCTAGGGGGGCGGGGCGGAAATGCGGCGGGCGCATGCTGGTGACGGAACCGCTTCGTCACCAGCGCCGGTTGCGCTGTGCTTATGACGGAGCGGTTCCGTCATGGCCCGCCCGCTCAATAGAACGCTCAGCGCAGGCGTGGAATTCGCACTGCGCAGGAGCGTCGGGCAGGCCATGACGGAACCTCTCCGTCATCAGCACAGCGCCACCGCAGCTGATGACGGAGCGGTTCCGTCATCAGCAGGGGAGGGGTTAAGCAATCCTTGGGTTTTGTAAACAATGCAGGGGTTTCATGTAGAGCTGCATGCCACTCAATTTCAGGCTATATTTCCAAATCCAATTCAGTTTTATCTGGAGGGGATAGAGTTGATGTCTTTGAATGAACAGGATAGGCTTCAGAAGTGAGCTATAGAGGCTTGTTTGTTACACCCCGAAGGTTTTGTAAGCAATATATTTCTAGTTCAAAAGAAAAACAAAACGTTTGGGCCTGTAATAAACCTGAAAAACCTCAATCAGTTTGTTCGTTATCGCCATTTCAAAATGGAGACAGTGGCCACTCTCAGGGATATACTCCTTCCAGGGGACTGGATGATGCATGTGAATTTAAAGTATATTTGTTTGACAGTACCAATTTGTCACAGTCACAAGAAGTATCCACAGTTCCTTTGGTTACAGTGGCCGACAGGTTCAAATCTCTTCCATTCAACATATCCTCTGTTCTATTATGCTTACCAAGCTTATAAAACCAGCAGAGGCAGCTCTCAGATTCCAGGCCCTAATGATTGTGGTAAACGTGGACGATATGATATTACTAGGCCAGTAAAACAATCTCTTGCAGAAGCAGGTACAAATAGCCATAGAACTGATCCAGTCTTTTGGCTCTATCATAAATGTAGAAAATGGAATCTGAAAGCATAAAAAAGGATGGAGTTTCGGGGTCCTTAATAGACTGGGACAAAGAGTTCCTTTTACTCCCAGAGGCAAAGTGAGAGCTATTAAAGAAAGAGTTGAGGAAAACGTTGGCTCAACAGCGAATTTCTCTCTGGTAGTTGGCGAGGGTGGTGAGTCTTCTTTTATCCACAAGTCAGGTGATTCTTCCAGGACTCCTTTATTACAGGGCTCTCCAGCAGTTAAAAATAAGACATTAACAGAGGGTCTAGAATACGCAGTGATTGGTTCAATTCATCATGGAAGCAAGGGAGGAGATACATTGGTGGTTCTGCTACATACACACATGGAATGGAAGGGTCATCTTCCCAACTTCTCCAAATCTACCTTTGGATTCAGATGCAAGTTTTTGGGTTTGCTATTCCAGCTGTGTCATGTTCTCCACTGGGGGAAGGGGATCCAGGATGGAGTATTCAAGGCACATAAATTGTATAGATCTTCTTGCAGTTTCTTTTGTTGATTGTCAGATCTGTGGTAAAGCACCATCAGGAGGTTTACGACCTTCTCATTGATGGTTCGCCGGATGTGCTTTTTCTGACGGAAACGTGGCTCCAGGACTCTGACTCCTCGATAATTAACCTAGCCTTTCCCCCAGAGTATGCTATTTTTACTTTAAATCAGACGATTAGAGGTGGAGGCATTGCGATGGCCACCAAACGGTGTTATCCCTGCGAGTGGAAAGCCGCTGAACTTTTGGGGTGTGAGGGTGCCCTATTTAAAATAGCGTTTAGTCACCAGTTTACCTTCTCTGGTTTATTAATTTACCGGCCTCCGGGCTGTGACTCTGTTTTTAGGGCTGCTCTTCCTGAGTACATTAGTACAGAGGCACTAGGATGCGCACATTTTAATGTTGTGGGAGATCTTAATCTCCATTTGGACAGCCCTTCTTTACCCTCTATTAGGAGCTTTCTGGCGGATCTTGAGGCTCTACAGCTCTCGCAGATGATTACTTTCCCCACACATAGAGGTGGTCATACTCTTGACCCGTTCTTCACAAACCTAGAAGGATTCAGAGTTCTTGGTTCCTCCCAGTTGGTCTGGACAGACCACATGCTGGTGAAAACGGCATGCTCTTTGACTCTCCTTTTCTATCTCACGACAGACTTGTTCTTAAACGACACTGGAACAAATTAAGACTGGAGGATTTTTACCATCTGCTCGAGGAGGTTCCTTTAGGTCCGTTCACCGAGGTCGATTGTGGATACGACTCCTTCTGTGAGTGGATATCTGGTGCCCTCGATTCTCTGATTCCTATGTGTTGGTCTAAGTGTCATCGGAAGGAGCTGAGTCCTTGGTATGACACTTCCTTGGCAGCTCTTAAGAGGGCCTGTAGACAGGCCGAAAGATTATGGAGGAAGTCGTAGGACCCAGATCTGAAGATATGTTATCTGGCCAAGGTCAAGATCCACCACAGGGCAGAGTGTCAAACTCGCGCTTCCTTTTATGCTCAACAGTTTCAGAATTCTGCTAATCCATCAAAACTTATTTTTAAAGTATTAAAGGACCTGATGGCGAAGAGAGCAACTGCAGTGGAAATTTGCTCGGACTCACATTGTGAGGGTTTGGCCTCTTTCTTCCATGAAAAAGTGCAAGCCATCTATCGCACTTTTCCAACGGGTTCCCTGATGCTAGAGCAGGTTGGTCGCACCATAGGTGAGGGGGAATGTCTTTCTATCTTACCCCCCTTATCTCTGGAGGTGTTTGACTCTCTCAGCGCCAAAATCAAGTCTGGATCTCCGGCAGATCCGCTGAAACCGGCCCAACTCAAGACCCTGGCGCCGGTTTGCTGCACCCCGGTGCTGTCCTTGATCAACCTGTCCCTCTCTTCTGGAGTGGTTCCCGTCAGATGGAAGCAGGCAGTAGTCACGCCAATTCTGAAGAAGGCGACCCTTGACCCCCTTAAACCTGAAAGCTACCGCCCTATCTCCCTTCTCCCTTGGGCCACGAAAATAGCGGAGGCCCATGTGAATGCCACTCTTACAGACCATCCTGGTAGGCTTAACATTCTCGACCCTACCCAGAACGGGTTCCGTGCGGGTCACAGCACGAAGACGGCCCTTTTCTCGATGTTCGAGCATATGCGTTCCGTGCTGGATTCCGGTCGGACGGCGGCACTATTGTTATTAGATCTCAGTGCCGCCTTCGACACGGTCTCGCACGGGATTCTGATTCGGCGTCTTGAGGAGGTGGGCGTTTCTGGCTCCGCCTTGCACTGGTTTCGATCCTTCCTTACGGATAGGTCATTCCAGGTGGCGATCCCGCCCGGTAAGTCATCATTCTACCCGTTAGACCAGGGAGTCCCACAGGGGTCATCACTGAGTCCCACCCTTTTCAATCTGTATGTGAGACCGTTGGCTGCGGTCGCCAAGCGGTGGAGCCTGACCATGGTCTCTTACGCAGATGACACCCAGCTGGTGGTCACACTGAGTGGGGACTCAGACCTGGAGGCTCCCAGGTTCTGTGATGGTCTGCGGGAAGTGGCTAACTGGATGAATTCCAACTGTCTCCAGTTAAACACCAAGAAGGCGGAGATTATGGTGGTTGGTAAACAGGTGGCTTTGTGGGGTGACAAATGGTGGCCTTCGGAGTTGGGTGTGACTCCCCTCCCAGCGGCAGAGAAAAAAAACCTGGGGGTGTGGCTTGATCCTTCTCTGAGTTTCATCTGTCATACCAAGAAGGTGGTGGCTTCTTGCTATGGCATCATCAGAGGACTTCGACCCATCCTCAAATTCTTTGATGCTCCCACAAGACAGCTGGTGGTCCAAGCATCAGTGCTGTCCAGGCTGGACTATGCCAGCTCCCTACTGGCGGGGGTTAACCAGTCAGAATTTCTGCGGCCCCAGCGGGTTCAAAACGCTGCGGCCCGACTGGTGACAGGTCTGCCTAGGCGGTGCTCGGTGTCCAATGCCCTGCGCTCTCTCCACTGGCTCCCTGTGCAGCAGAGGATTAGATTAAAGGTTCTCTGCCTTGCATTTAAAATCCTCAAGGGTACTTCCCCACAAATCTTGGAGAAACTGCTGATCCCCTACGTGCCCTCTCACACTCTTAGATCGCTAGGCCAGAACTTAGCAGTGCTCCCGCGTTTTAAGTTGAGCAGACTTGGTGGCCGCTCCTTTCGAATCCTGGCAGCGAGCTGGTGGAATTCTCTTCCTCCACAAATCCGGGCCATCGATGAGCTCCTTCAGTTTAGACGGGCTATCAAGACCTTTTTATTTGTTTAACTCATCTGTTGTGTCTCTTCTCCTTTCTGCCCACTTTTAATGCTGTGTTGTGTTTACCTTCTCAAAGCGCCAGGACGCCCCTTTGCTGGGGCAGCTGTGCGCGGTACAAATAAAAATAACATAACATAACATTGGTGGCTGATAAAAGGCACACTAAAGTGTTCATTCCTTCTGCATATGGACAATCTAACAGACGTTAAGCACATAAACAGATTAGTAGGCAAAAAGTCCATATCTTTAGCAGAATTGGCTAGGGCACTCTGGGAGTTTTGTCTCTGCCTGGGGTTTGCTCTAAAACAAGATTATCTTCCCGTGCTGCACAATTGGGTAGCATATTGATATTCAAGGAAGCTATATGGGCCAATCTTCAAGGTGCTAAGCACGGTTTGGGGTTTATTCAGCAGAGATCTGTTTGCCTCCAGGTTCACAGCTCAGCTTCAGAGGTATTTCAGTTGGAGGCTAGATTTGGAAGCTTTAGTAATAGATGCTTTCCTTTGGGATTGGTCAAATGGAAATCACTAGGCTTTTCCAACTTTTATCATGCTCTCTAGGTGTGTGGCACAGGTGCACAGGCAACCAGCAAGGGTGGTCTTGATAGCACCCGATTTGGCAGCACAGCTTTGGTATGTATACATATTGAAGCTTGTAGTGGGTTATCCAATTTGTCTGAGGGTGTTCCCTCAGTTGTTGACGGGCCCTCAAGGGAAATATCACAAGCTTGCGTTGGAGGACAACCCGATAATGGTTACATGGAACCTTGTTTGCAGACATGCCAGGAATTTCAGAATTCTTCTTCAGAATACATCAAGGACTCGTGGGATCAAGGTACACTTAAACGTATATAATTCAGCCTGGGAGGTTTGGAACGGCTAGGGTATTGAATGGGCCATGGTTATGATAGGGCCAGGTTCCCAATCCTATATTTACTAAGGAACCCCTGGTCGACAGACCGTTTGTTCCTGCATAGAAGTGTAGAGAGGAGAAATATCTTGTCTAATTAGATTTCACTAGTCGAATAAACCATGACTCCAAAGAATCACGGATTTCAGGTTCTAAGTTGTGTTAGTTTATTACAAGGCCAAGAATGTTTGGACTTACAGACACCTCAGAACAAAGGTGTCGAAATACATTGGAACTAATGCAAAGCCAAATCTAGGGGCAACGTTCAATCTATGAAGCATACAAAGAATGACCACTTCTAAAATCAGGACGCAGATAATCACTGCACCAACAGTATTCTTCATGTGAGATTCGTAAGTGATATGAATGAGTCGGTCCCTACACTACCACGAACTTGACATCCCTACTAGCATTTCCCCAGGCAAGTTCAGGAAAAGGGGTTGCCATGGGAAGACTTCTTAAGAAGTGCACTCACATTGGATGGTTTAAGTAGCATAAAGCTACAGAGCTCGTTCTAAGATGCTCCTTCTCTCTCCATCAGATCTCCTCCCCTAACTCAAACCCCGGGGCACTGTCACTAATTCCAACATCAAAATCCTAGGTCACACCCATCTTTGCATCACAAGATCATCCCATCCAGCTGGACATCTCCTCGCAGGTAACTTTCAGTCAACTTTGATCCTCCCAGCCTCTGGCTCGAAGACCTTGATTCCTAGGCCTTCTCCAGTGAGAAAGAACACCATCCCACATTATCAGCACTCCTTGTTCAAATGTATACTCTCCTCCCTAAGCCTAGCTCCTAAACAAAAGTGTTATTCTAACTAACAAAGATGCATTGCTCCACCTGCAAAAGAATGGTAAGAAAGAAAAGATTCTGCATACACATGAACATTACAAATGCTTCAGTTACGAAATCTAGGGAGAAACACACGAGGCCTACAGAAAATCGGCTAACTTAAGAATCAATATGGACTTAATAAATCACACGTATACATGAACATTATTACGGTGCACATTTAAAACAATACAGTACATCTCAGTGAATTAGATTCTCATTAGTCACAAATAAAACGAGCATTAAGACTTCACCATTCAAAGCACAATTGCTATGTTAATTTCTCCATGTTGTACAAACTGCACCTTGCTATCCACGTTATTACATTGCACATTCTAATGATCAAATGTTAACACGACACAAGAATATATGCTCGTGCAAACTACTCGTGATTAAAATACACCCCTACAAATTCAAGAGCACTACCATGCTCCATCCGTCCCACCCCACTGATGACAAGTTCCTCACAATCAATCACAATTCCCAGTAGAAAGAACCGACCTAAACAGAAGTCGTAGCCAGTCTTTACTGTCGGAACCTTTCTAGACTCTTAAGATTCTCATACTGACTGTCCTGCAGTCTCTCTATTCTCCTCTCCCGCTCTCTAAAAGATCTCTCAGTCTGTTCCCACTTACGCCATGTATAAGCTCTTATCGCTCCAATCAAAAGAATCACATAAACCACTACTATTATGATGGGCTACAAAACGTAACTAAGAATTCCCTTACCTGCAAACTAACTTCCATTCTTTCCAAATACTTTTCCAACTTTATCCCAAACTTCTTCAGTTTACCGGTCATGTTTCTCATGGTGAATCTCAGTGACGTTACTTATGTACTTCCTCATATCCTTACTATGATCTGGTATAGAAGTACAGCACTGTTGAACCCTCAGACTTTTACAGACTCCACCCTCTTTCACTAGCAACACATCTAACGCAATATGGTTCTGCATCACCACAGCTCTCATCGACACCATCTCTCCATCTACAAGCAGCAAAGACTTAGCCGTATTCGCTGACAACTTATCCACAATAGTTGACAACCTTTTACGAGCATGTTTCAAAATCCCCATTAGCGAATCTCAAATTGCGATATTTTGGGATTCCCAGTTTGAGATTCGGAAATCGGGATATAAAAAAACGCAAAATAATATTGATTTCTTAAAATTCGCTAAAAAGTCTCAGAAACATGCTTTGCAATTCCTTATTTGCGAAATTCGCAAATTAAGAAATCGCAAAAAATGGGAATATGCAATATAGGAGCAGCCTGATGACATCACAACCAGGGAAGTGGGAGTGATTTGCTGCACCTGATTGCCTGAGCCAGAGTCAAAGGCTGTTTGGAGAGTGAGAGGAGTGAGCACAGCAGAGGAACATCCACAATGGAGTCCCAGAAACACGAGGGCAAGGAGGGAGAAAAAGGAAGAGGAAGTACAAATTCAGTGACAAGGAGATGGAGGTGCTCATTGAGGAGATGGTGTGCAGCCATGAGCTCCTCTTTGGGAAGAAGGCACTGCGGGTCCCTGAGTCCAGGAAAAGGAAGATCTGGCTGGACATCCAGGAAAAAGTAAATGCCATGGATGTGACCCATCGCACAGTGGAAGAATTAAGGAAAAAATGGTATGATATGCGGCAAAGGTCGATGGAGAGGGTGGCAGCCAGACTGAAGGAGTCCAACAAGAACGGGGGAGGATCATCCACAGCAACAGACCCAACACCGCATGAGGAGCTGGTGGAGTCAACCCTCCTGCCTGAGAGCGTCAGTGGTGGGGCTGACATAGACAGCTCCGACCCTGCAACCAGCAGCCAAGGTAAGATGTATGCAAAATATATCCGCACATATCCCCATCCCATGCACACAGTCAGGAATGCACAAAATGCAAACTACACATGTCACTCCGGTCTACTCTTACAGCACACACAGCAAAGCATCATGGGAGACGTAGTCGGATGTAAGATAGTGTGTCCATGAGACATATCAAATTAAATGCAACATGTGAATCAGTGAAAAGGGGAAAAGAGAGTGTCAGAAGTCACCCAATACAAATTGTAGAAACTTTATTAAGTGAAAAATGCAGACAATGACACAAACTCATGAATTCCCCTTTACATCCGCAGCACAATCCAGGACACTTGAAGACAGTGCAGAGGGCGAGGATTTTGGAAATTCAGAGGAGCAGGCTGATGATGGGGACTCATGCGACGTAATAGAGCCCACACCAATCACGCGCAGGAAGCACACATTTTTGCCCCCTCTGTCACCATTGGAGGATGACACAGAGGCCACAGGGGAGGAGAATGAGCAAACAGAGCCAAGGCAGGGTGTCTCACACATGAGTGGGCAGCAAACCCCCCAACTGAGGGAGCCAGGAACTGAAACACGCAGGTCAAGTGCCAGGATCAGCACTGCCACATTTGAAGATACCACAGCCTTTGCAGGTCCTGAGAACAGCATGCTGCAGGTACAGCGCATGCAACAAAAATCATTGCGCTCAATTAATGGGCAGCTCAGCAGACTTAACAAAAATCAGTGCCACATGGGGGAGGGCATCATGGACATGGCAGGTGCCATACGTGACCTGTGTTTGACATTGAAGCATGACCAAGAAGCCAGGGACAGGGCTGACCAGACGTGCTAACGCACGTCTGCACAGCTACACCAAGGCAGTGAACCGACTGTGCACCACCACAAGCAACTTGATCCGTCGCAGCATAACTATGCAGGTGGAAATGCCACAACATCGCAAGAGACCTGGCATAGGTCACCAGTGCAGTAGAGCAGATGCAGACGGCAAACTCAGGTGGCACGGCACTCATGGTCGCTGGGGAGAGTGAAGAGACATCGAGCAGGAGTAGCTGCACACCAACATTGCCAGATAACACAGTACTGATTGAAAAAAATCATGTTGCTTCATGTCATCCTTACTCACCTAGAAGTAGTTTTGTGTGATCTCAGCCCGTCTCTGACGTCCAGCAGCTGCCCCAACTCCTGATGCGGCGCTGCCAGGGGGAGTGGGCCATCATCGTCCGATGTATCTCTATCAGTCACATCAATTGTGGTGCCTTTTCTCATTGCCATTTTGTGGAGCATTGCACAGCATGCCACGAATTTACAGCAGGTCTCAGGGCTGTATTGCAGTGCTCCTCCGCTTTTATGCAGGCGCCGGAACCGGCTCTTTAGGATCCCAAACGTACGCTCTATGACACAACGCGTAGATCTGTGTGCCCTGTTGTATCTCCTCTCCCTTGCATTAGCTGGATCCAGATACGGGGTCAGGATGAAGTCCCGCACTGCATAGGCACTGTCACCTTCAGGGACAGACACAATAGGTGAGTCAAGGTACCCCCCCTCACAAGATGTACTGGATGGATGGATGTGTGCCATGCAATTACCTAGCAGGTATCCCTCACCAAACTCGCCAGCACTCAGACGTCTTTGTATCCCACTATGTCTAAAGATGAAAGAGTAGTGAGTACTGCCTGGGTATTTAGCGACAATGTCATTGATGATATACTTGGCATTGCACACGACCTGTATATTGAGGGAATGGTAGCATTTACGATTTCTGTAGACATATTCAGTTGTTGATGGGGGGGGGTGATGGCCACATGGGTCCATCTATGCAGCCAATGACGTGGGGGAAACGTGCAATCTGGTAGATGTCCAGTTTTGTTTGCAGTAATGCCTGTTGTGTGCTGGGGAAGTATATGTGATGTGGTAGCCTCTGTAGCATTGCATTTAAAAAGGCATGGAAAAAGCGTGACAGGGCACTCTGGGATACCCCGCCAACCTCTGCTATCACCCCTTGAAAACTCCCTGAGGCCAGGAGGTGCAGGGAGCACAGGACCTGCACATGGGTGAGAATTGTTTGGATCCTGTGTGTTGGGTGTTCCAAATAGGGGTTCAGCTCCTTAATCAGGTCCAAAATGGTTTGTGGGTGTAGCATGTACTTCTCATGGAGCTCCTCTTCAGTCTGCTGGAACAGAGTGATGTGCTAGAGCCCGAATTCGCAGCCTCCTGGCTATTACATATAGTGCTGACATTGTGGAAGACTCTTGCATTGTGGGCTGGTTTAAGTAGCTTGCACCTGGTTACCACCTTCAAGCAATTGGTGGTAATTGCGAATTCTTATTTTGCGAATGCGCATTTTTTGCAATTTGCGATTTTTTCATACATTTATTTGCGATTTCTTAACATGTGATTTCTTGGTTTGCGACTTTCGGAAACTAAGAAATTGCAGTTTGAGAATTCACAGAAATATTCACAGATTTGTTGGTTCGCAGTGTAAGGAATCGCTCTTTTTGCGATTTCTTGTTTTGTGATGCAAATTGGCTCATACATCGTGTTTTGCAAACTTTTTGTTGCAAACGCAGTTTTTTGCGATTCGCAGCGTTTGCGACTAAAAATTTGTTTCATACATTTCCCCCCTGTCATTCGAAACCACTCCCAAACTTGGTATCATTGCTCCAAATAAATCTTTAACAATCTCTCCAGCACTTGCACCTCACTTCTTCCTATGGGACGATCCCCCTTCCAACGATCCCAAATCTTCAACATGGTATATCCTGGGAAACACAGCAGCCACATAACATGTACCATACAAATTCAATGGCAATTGCACATACACATTCTTCCCACACACAAGATACACATTCGGCACCATGTATACAGCCTCTTGCAAAAACTACTTTGCAGTGGCTTCAATTGTGAAGATGTGATCACACACACTCTGTCCAACATAGATCTTATCATATTAGATCTGTGTCTGCCTAATGGAAAGCTTTGCTCGCTGTTCAAAAGTCTAAAGCTATTGGACCATAACTCCCTTTCGCCTTGTGCGCCAACTCCTCCTTGGTCCACTTGAATTTTACTCCTCTACTATTAAACTTAACTGTTAATTGTCTTGATCTATAAACTTCTTCTCTATGTCAGTCAGCATGCAAGTCAAATTGTGGCAATGTGTGTAAGCTGTGTCTAAGTTAATGGTAGATTTGAAATACTTCCCTATTCTCTCTACCTGCTTATAATAATCGTACTTATTCAGGTGCTTGTAAGCTGGAACTTCTTAAAGCACCACTTCTGAAAGCACCACATAATAATTTGAAAAGTAGTATTCATAATGAGCCTTATCATAAAACATACTAAGCAGCAAACTACATGTGATACCGTACATCAGAGGCAGGTGGTAGTAATAAATCCCCTCCTCGACTGACACAGGCAACTGCATACACACATAACAGTCTCTCACATCCATTGTGTTCACATACTTGTACAATCACTTCGCATAGGCATTCAAAGTATAGTCACCCTTGGAGAAATCTACATGCAACATTCGACTAGTTTGATCTACCATAGCCTTATCAGCTCCTAATGTAGCCTCTTTTGTGCTAGAAGTGGTAGGTGTGAATGTCCCTTGTATTCCACACCCTCAACTTGTGCCTCATGTGATATTTTTACAGACATGATAATAACTATTGTTATAATTACTATTACTCCTACTATAAGTGTACCTATTATACACTTAGCTCTACGGTTCGGATTTCTAAACTTCATTTATGACTGAATTCAGGTTAGCACAGCAAGAGGATCAGCACAAAGTCTCCTTCTCCGTCTCTTACTGCCAATTACCAAAGTTCATGCACAGTCCCTCGGAGTCCTGAAAACCAATTTCACAGTTTGTTGTACAATTATTTTCACAATTCAAAAGACCTCCTTAGCCCTCTTCCTTCTTCTCCGGAAAGTCCCTAAATTCCTTCCACTCGGGCCTAGGTTATCTTCTTTAAATGGAAACCGTTTTGTTTACTGTTCACAGTTGAATAAATAATCCCTCATAAGATCAGAGCCAGCTTCACCAATGACATGCTGTAGAATTTCAAGACGCACTGCTGCAATCTCCTGAGCTGGTGGTTGATAACCGAAGGTTGGAAACAACAGATCTTGCAAAATCAAACTACATAAGCCATTCAGTACAGAGAATTGTGTACAGTCACTGTCAACACTCCATTGGCTTCATTCCAAGCACCAATGGTTCAATCTCAATTTTCAGTTTTTGAACTCTGCTGGTCACTTGTGAATTCCTCAGTCTCCGGGTCCCCTCTGTTCACAGATAAGTCCACTGTGGAGCAGCGTACCTCTGTCTCGGCACTCTTGCTCTCCTCAATCTCCTTATGCCTGCTTGTACTTGTTCTGTGTCACTCAGTTTGGATTCAGACATTTCAGATAGAGGGGCAAGGTCTCTTTGAGGAGCAAGTCTCAGGTTCTGTCTCTTCTGTCTCACAGTCCACAACTCTCTTGCAAACTTTGCTCTGCTTCTCAACACCCAACCACTTTCCACACCAGTCTCTTCAGCTGAGTCTGACTCTGTACCACTCACAATGTTATCGTCTCCCTCAGTGTGTACCTGAGCTTTGTGTAGCGTCTCCCCCCTCGGCTTGCTCTTGTGGGTAACTGGCGTCGTCAGGAGCCCCACAGCTTGACTTGTCCTCTCCAGTGGCCTTGCAACCACGGTTCGACTTTCTTCAGGGAGATGACCTGTTTCTTCAGAGGGTCCCAAAACTCTGCGGTGTGGGAGGCGTGAATCCAGTTTGGTAAGCCTCCACGTTTCACAGCTGTATTTGTCACCAAAACCACTTGGTACGGACCTCTCCAGTGAGCATCTAGACAGTTCTTTCTCACATAAGTCTGGACCAGTATCCAATCACCTGGACACAAGTCATAGCAGAGGTCGTTCGAAGTCGATGCAGTTGCAGCTTCAACCTGGTTAGGCACAGATCGGACCACATCAGCCAGTCCTTTGCAATAATCAAGAATCAAATCATCGGTGATGTTTATCAATGCTGTAATTGGTACTGCTAGTAATCGCTTCACCCTCCCCATTAATATTTCATGGGGAAAAAGTCCTGTCCTCCTATCGGGGATGCTACGCACACTCATTAGCACCAAAGGCAATGCATCAGGCCATTTCAAAGACTTGGAAGAACAGACCTGTGCCATTTGCATTTTGAGAGTTCCATTTATCTGTTCCACTAGACCAGACGCCTCCGGTCTGTAACTACAGTGCAATCTCCGATCAACTTGTAAGACAGTACACAACAGCTTCATAATATCACTGTGGAAATGCGTTCCTCTGTCCAACCCTAATGAAGTTGGAGATCCAAAATGCGGTATCAATTCCCTAAGTAACAGCTTTTCTACAGCCCCCAGGCCATCCGATGTGACTCAGTGTGACCAGTCTTCTTTCCAGCATTCATCTGTTGACACGTAACACATCTGTGACACACCACAGCGGCAAACACACAGAACAGTGAATTGAACCACGTTTGTCTGAACACTCGCACCATGGCATCTCTCCCAATATGAACTGCTCCATGAATCTGTCTAGCCATAGGGCTCAGTAAGCAATCCGGCAAAACTGCTCGACCATCAGCTGAAACGCAAATGCCATCATCTCTTTTTCAACAACCTGCTTTGATCCAACCAGCTCCTTCTTGTTCTGACACTTCTCCCTGAAGACGCCTGTCCTCATCCCAAGTGTCCGCTCTGGCTAACATCATGCTGAGCTCAGTTCCTTCTGTGCTATCTCCTGTATAGTTCCCATTAAAAATGCAGACTTGTTCAGCACAAAAATGTGCAACTTCATGAGCATACCTGTGGCCCAATGTGACAACGTCCTCCCCCTTCCCATGGACAGTACATTTAACCACAGCTATTTCCTTTGGTCGTTGCAGAGCTTCCAACAATTGTCTCACATATTCCCATTTCTGATGGGAGATCCTGATGGCATTAAGAACCCCCTCTGTGACCATAGCTGTCTGAAGTCATGAACCACACTGAACCCATACTGGTTGTCGGTGTAGATGGTGACTCTTATTTGATCTGAAACAAGTCATGCACGTGTTGGGGCAATAATTTCATCTACTTGCGCATAGTGTACTCCCTGTAAACAAACAGCTTCCAGAACTCCAGAAATGGTACGGACAGCAAATGCTGCTCTCAAATAACCTGCATCATCTCTTAGACATGACCTATCAAAGAAAAGGATTTGGTCTGACTAAAACAGAGGTTCATCAACAATGTCGGGTCTCATTTTGATGCAAAGTTCAGTCACAACGAGACAGTCATGGTCCTCACAATCTTCCCCTTCAGTATTCGCAATAGGCATCAGTGTGTCTGGATCCCACACAGAACATCTCTTCAAAGTTATGTTTTCGGATGCAAGATTAACCCGGTCATATCGTGTGAGCTGGTTATGTGTCAAATGTTGTGTTTTGGTTCTCATTATCAGTGTGGAACATAGACAGTAAGAGGATGACCCATCACAATGCTTTCACACCTTTCAATGCTGACACCCGTTGCAGCAACAGATCTGAGACATCCAGGCATTGCTGAAGCAACAGGGTCTAATGAGGCTGAAAAATAGGCAACTGGTCTACGTGAACCCCCATGCATCTGGGTGAGTACTGACAGTGCACAACCTTCAAGTTCACAGCAAAATAGAGAATAAGCTTTGTTGTAAACAGGAATTCCTAGAGGCGGGGGAACGACACAGACTCTTCCGCAACTCCAGGAAGGCATCCAAACAGTCATTGCCCCATGGTACCGGATCACTCACATCTTTGTGTGTTAACCTCTGCAAAGGTTTTGCTTTCAGTGAGAAGTTGGGAATCCACTGACGAAAATAGCCAACCATTCCCAAGAAAATCGTGACTTCCTTTTGCGTGTTAGGTGCATTCATCTTCATGATCACCTCAATGCAGTCTGGTGACACCTTCCTCTTGCCTTTCTCAATGCGATGACCCAAATACTGAATTTCAGGCAAACAATACTGGAGTTTACTCATGGACACCTTATGTCTATTTTATGTCAGGAGGTTCAACAGTGCAACAGTATTGATCCTACGAGCCTCCTCAGTCTCCTATGCAATCAGGCGGTCGTCAATGTACTGCACGAGAACTGAACTCTGCGGCGGTACTAGACTCTCAAGGTTCTTTTTCAGGATCTGATTAAAGATTAAAGTATTCTCAGTATACCCTTGTGGGATACAGCACCACGTTAACACACAATTTTCCAGACAGAAAGTGAACAAAAATTGGCTTTCCTCATGTAAGGGTATTGAAAAGAACGCCTGACAGAAATCAATCACAATGAACCATTCAGCCTCACAAGGAATTTGGAATAAAATCACAGATCTATTTGGTACCACAGGAAGACATGGAACTACAATCATGTTGACCTTTCGCAGGCCCTGCAAGACCCTGTATTTCCCACTCGGCTTCTACAATCTCATTATGGGCGAATTGCACGGGCTTCCCATTAATTCCTTCAGAATGCCCTGCTAGATCATTGACTCAATTACAGGTGTAATCTCTGCCACCATTCCTGGAGTCAGGTTGTATTGAGGGGTTCTTGGAAACTCAACATTCGGGTTGATCTGTATCTTAGCTGCCTCAACCGCTTGAATCAGTCCCATCTCTTCTCCTTTGAAATCCAACACTACTGGAGAGACAGCGTCCCTCAAATCATATGGCAGATCTTCCACTGTAAGCACAGGGATCTTCTCTATGCAGAGATTCCTATTTCGCTAGTTTGAATGCAATGTCATCATCATTAGTTTGCAGCTCCACTCCTTTGGGCGTGCAATAGAAAGTACAATTCAATTTACACAAAAGGTCACAACCCAATAGAGAAACTACTGGACTCAAATCACACACCACAAATTGGAGTTGGTCTTGAATGATTCCTATTCTCACAGGTATCTCATCTGTTATTCGATTAATCATTGCTGTTAGCAACGCCTATGACTTGGATCGATTCTCCCGAGAGAGGTAGGTTTGGAATTACTGCGGACCTCAAATTAGAACGGGTAACACCAGTATCAATCAAGAATGTCATGGGATGACCGTCTACATCTGCCTCCACATACGGCACTCTCTAGTCTACCTCTGAGACTGCTCCAAGCGTATAGTCTTCCTCCCCCCTCAGGCACCATCATTGTAACGGGTCTGGATCAACTTCATCCGGTGCCTCATTAAAAGCATCTGCTGGTATACTCGATTTCCCTGTGGAATTCTCTGAGGTTTGGGACCCTGTGTTTGTGGACCCAAGCCCCCTCCATTCATGGACCTGGGTCTCGTTACAGTCTTCACAACCTCAGGCACCTGCACTATCTCCTCATCTTGAAGCTGGTTCGCTGGATTTAATTGGCACTCATGCTTCCAATACCCGATTTTGTGACAATAATGGCATGCAGTGGTCTTCTTCAGTGTACCAACCTCAATCCCTGCCTTGGGATCTATGAGTCTTCCTCTACCCTGACCCGCATAGGCTGACACGCTCTGGGTCCCTCCATGACTATTTCCTTGCTTCCTACCCAACGTTCCTCCACTTGGCTGCACTTGTTCTACCCTATCTGTATTCCTCATCTGGACCAGCATTAGCTTATCCTGTATTTTCTTATGCTTAGAATCCACTTTGTCACTACAGTATCTGGCATATCGCAGAATTCCATCCACAGTCTTATTCTGCCAGAAAATTAGATGCTGCTGAATTATGAAGCTAATTTCTGGTCTCAATCCCAAGACAAACTTGGAAACGAACTGTCCCATGTCCTTAGAATCTAGAGTGTCAAATCCCCTGTACTGCTTAAAGGTTTGCAAGAGCCTTTCATAAAAAGCATGTACTGCTTCATTTGGTTTGCGAGTGGTTCGATCTATCTTGACCCAATCGATATCTTGTGGCAAGATCTTAGACTGTAACAATGTGATTACCTGCTCAAACTTTTTCATGACTAAGGGTGAAGGACCATGCGTTATGGAGTCTCCATCCGGTTCAGCAGATGGCCAATCAACATCAATTTTACAAGTAGACCACTAATCACTAGGTACCACAATGTCAAACAGTGTATTTAAACCAATCCGCAATAGTATTAAGATCTTAATAAAGCGAATGACTTGTTTGTACCATTCAGCAGGTTTCTCTCTCACCCAAGGAAATTAATTTGTGAATGCTGCTAAATCACCCATGCTCCAAGTCATATGCACATAGCCTCCACTCTGGACCTATGCAATGGGTAAGCCTCTACTCCTACTGTCCCCCCTCCTCCCGGAGGTGGCGTGTCCCCTTGCCCTTCTTAACATTCTTTTCCTTTGACCATCTTTCCTCCCACTTATCAAACATACTCCTTGCACGTATTCCTATAACCAACTCTCAAATTTGTGTTTTCAAACCTATGACTCTTTTCTCTTCCAATTCCTGATCACTGTAACTTAACCTGTGACTTCCCTGTAACATTTTTGTTTTGGTCATACTTTTGTGTCAATTGTGTCAATCTCTCACATCAAGTCAAGTCAAGTAACGGAAAGCTTTATTTGATTGTTATTTTCCAATCATAAAAGCACATGCAATAAAAACAAATAAAAATAGCATTATAACTGAAGGAATCAAAATCTATCCAAACAGGTTATACTTACAAATAACCCGTATATCACTTCTGCAAATAATAATCCAGTCGGCAATGGAGAAGGTTCAATCGTTTATTCATAGAATGCAAACCCTGACAGGGGAGCCTCAGTCTACACGACCCTTCGGAGGTGCGCAGAGGAGACTGACTACATACAAATGATTGATTTATTTATTTTTATTTGTTTGCATTTATATGGCGCACAGCTACCCAACAAAGGGTTTCCCGGCGCGACAGATCCCAGTGTCAATGCGGTTACAGGAATTAGATGTTGAATAGCCATGTTTTTAGGGCTTTCCTGAATTTGATGTAGCTTGGCTCAGACCGCAATGTGTGTGGAATTGAATTCCAAAGTGTGGGTCCTAGAAAAGAAAAGGACTTGCCACCCATGCGTGACAACTTGATCTTTGGGATTTCAAAATTATTTGCCGTAGAGGACCGAAGAGATCTAGAGGGACGGTAGGGGCGCATCAGGCTTTGTAGGTATTTTGGGGCGGTATTGGTGGAAATCCTGTGCATGAAACATAGGGATTTGAATTTGACCCGATTTTCAATTTTTAACCAGTGTAGTTTCCTAATGTATTTGGTAGTTGGAGTAGTGATGGGAATTTTCCAGAGTAGTCTGGCTGCTGCATTCTGTACTGACTGTAGCCTGCGGACAGTAGCTTTATTTGCCCCCAGGTACAGAGCATTGCCATAATCTAATCTGGATGTGATCAGGGCGTTGACAACTGTTTTCTTGGTGTTTTCAGGTAACATCCAGCAGATCTTTTTAAGCCATTTCAATATGGCGAAGCAGGTGGATGAAGTTTTTACTGCTTGCTGGTGTAGACTGAGTGAGTCGTCAATAATGACTCCCAGGTTGCGGGCATGCGCGACAGGGGTTGGGAGGGTACCCATTTCAGATGGCCAGTGTTGGGGTCCCCAAAGATCTTTGTTTTTACCCAACACGATTAACTCGGTTTTCTCGCCGTTAAGTTTTAGAAAGTTTTTCTGCATCCAACCGGCGATTTTACTAAGTCCGAGTTGTAGGGAGGACGAATTGTCAGCGTCTGCTGCTGATAGCGAAAAAAGCAGCTGAGAGTCATCAGCGTAAGAAAACATTAAAAGCCCAGTGTCTTCCACAATCTTGGACAGGGGACTCATATAAACATTAAAAAGCAACGGGCTAAGAATGGAGCCCTGAGGTACTCCGTGTTTAAATGTCCTTGTATCAGAACAGGCAGTTTGCGAAAATACCTGAAACGTTCGATTTTCTAATAGTGATCTGATCCAATTAAGAGCTGTCCCGCGAATGCCTAGGGAGTGGAGAGTCTGGGCGAGGACCGCATGCGACACGGTGTCGAATGCCGCGCTGAGGTCGAGTAGCACAAGTGCTACTGTTTCGCCCTTATCTACCATGCGACGGATGTTTTCGGTCACCCCTAGCAATGTAGACTCAGTGGAAAAACCTGCACGAAATCCCGACTGGTGAGATGGTAACAGATCATGAGTGGTGATGAAATCTGTAAGGCAACAATGAACATGCTTCTCTAATAACTTAGCAAAGGTGGGTAGCAATGATATTGGGCGAAAGTTAGCTGGCAGGTTGGGGTCTGCGCCAGCTTTCTTTAAGAGTGGATGAATCATCGCATGCTTCCATTCACTGGGTACAGTTTGTTCAAGTAACGACGTATTAAGGAGATCGGTAATTGTAGTTAGAACGTTACTGCTAAGTTGTTTTAAGATTGAACATGACAGTGGGTCTCTAGGAGAGCCCGATTTGATGATTTTTAGTAGCCCTTGAACCATGTCAGGGTTCAGCAGGGGCCAACTATCTAGTGTGGCAAAAGATGTATCATCCAAGGAAGGGCAATCAGTAATACCTATGGTATTACCTGGCGTATGTGATGAACAATTGGGGGTCGCTTCAGGAGTGAAGTCGTGTTCATTGGCAGCATAGTTGATGTCTTGGTGGATTTTATCAACTTTATGAATAAAAAAGTTGGCTAACATGTCACATTGCGTTTTGTTTAGCTCAGGTGGAGGTTGGGACGTATTGGATCCCGCCAGCTCTTTAACTAACTTGAAAAGTGTTTTAGAGTGGTCTAAAGCATTTGTAATTTTTGTGCAGATGAATTCTGCTTTGACTTTGTTACACTGTTTTTGGTAAGCTGTTAGCTGGATTTTATATTTTTCCTTATCTGCAAGTAAGTAAAACCTCCTCCATTGACGTTCGAGATTCTTACATTTAGTTTTTTCATTTTGTAAAATATCATTGAACCAAGGTGCAGGAGAGCGATGGGTGTTTTGTTTTAACTTTGTTTTAGGCAGAATGGAATCAATGGCTGAAAGAAGCCAGTTTTGTACTGTGGAGGAGAGCTGTTGAACAGTAGTCTTAGTGCAAGGGCGATGTTTTTCCAGTAGGGCATTGAGACTATCAATATCAAGTTTTTTCCATTTCCTTATGAGCTGAGTGGGTAAAGGTATGTTATTGTTGTTTGATAGGTCAACCTGAAGATTAAATTTAATCAGGAAGTGATCGGACCAAGGCAAAGGCTGGGCAGACTGCGTCTCAATGTTGTTGAGGTTGGAAAAGATGGGATCCAACAGATGCCCTGCACGGTGTGTAGGACCGGAATTCTTTAAGGTTAAATTAATAGCTGCTAAGTCATTTATAAGAACTTTGGCCAAGGAGCAATTCTCATCCTCTAAGTGCAGGTTTATATCACCTAGAATAGTAAAGTTGGCAGCTCTCATAGCCAGTGGACCGATGAGTTCAGACATATTTGTGACCCATTTGGATGCTGCCGCCTCGGGAGGACGATATATAAGGATACCGGATAGGGTGAAATTAGGGGCTAATGTAAGTTTAAAAATCGCCGCCTCAGAACCACTGCAAGAAAGCGGCTTAAAATCGCAGTGAAATAATTTTTTAAAAATTACAGCAATTCCTCCACCAGGTTTCTTATCCCTGTCCAGTCTGGTAATGGCATAGGAATCAGGAAGTGCCATAACTATATCAGGTCCTGACCTATCTTTGAGCCATGTTTCTGTAACAAACAGTGCATCCGGTGTTTCATCTAAGAGCAAATTAAAAATTTCTGTTTTATGTTTTGGTAAGGAGCGACAGTTGAGACTAATGAAGGAAAATATTTGTGATTTTAACTGAGTTTTGAAGGAATCATTCTGCGTGGATTTGGTCCCTACTGGGTCAATATGTAGGTGGCATGTTAGACAGGAATCCTTTCCCTCCTCTAAGTGTAACAGTCTGCAGGAAGATTTAGTAGCTGGTTGTAGTGCCTTCAAATGGGCTGACGTATATTTAATATGAGGGGCTTCTAAGGGGTTTATCGCAACTTTGCCTGTAGGAGATACCTGTGCTGAGTCAGGGTCCGAGCTAGATGATGAAGCCATCGCCCTGAAGCACGTCCGAGGCGCGGACGGGCTGACTCTGGCGTGACTCCGGCGCTGAGATGGCGCGTCCACAAATGCGACCGCTAGCGCGGAGAACAACCGTTTCCTTAAGTAGAGGACACTGGAGCTCTCTCACTGCTCTCGCCCCCTCACTCAATATGGCCGCTGTACAATATGTCAATAATGCACCTCGATCTCCAGCCCTAAAATCGGCTATGATCGTCAGGACAAGGCGAAAATAGTGCCTACTGAGTGCCAGGTGTGCTGGGTGCAAGCAGTATGGAAATTCAACAATTTAGGAATAAAAAATCGGCGTTTTTTAAAAATTCAAACACGTTGCACGCAGTAGCTCTAAAAGGCTCCTAGCGTGATCTGAGCACAAACAAAGTATTTGCAAAGCGCTGGAATCTCGCGCCTGCCTCCTAGGGGCTCCTTAAGTAGAGGACACTGGAGCTCTCTCACTGCTCTCGCCCCCTCACTCAATATGGCCGCCGTACAATATGTCAATACTGCACCTCGATCTCCAGCCCTAAAATCGGCTGTGATCGTCAGGACAAGGCGAAAATAGTGCCTACTGAGTGCCAGGTGTGCTGGGTGCAAGCAGTATGGAAATTCAACAATTTAGGAATAAAAAAGCGGCGTTTTTTAAAAATTCAAACACATTGCACGCAGTAGCTCTAAAAGGCTCCTAGCGTGATCTGAGCACAAACAAAGTATTTGCAAAGCGCTGGAATCTCGCGCTTGCCTCCTAGGGGCTCCTTAAGTAGAGGACACTGGAGCTCTCTCACTGCTCTCGCCCCCTCACTCAATATGGCCGCCGTACAATATGTCAATACTGCACCTCGATCTCCAGCCCTAAAATCGGCTGTGATCGTCAGGACAAGGCGAAAATAGTGCCTACTGAGTGCCAGGTGTGCTGGGTGCAAGCAGTATGGAAATTCAACAATTTAGGAGTAAAAAATCTGCGTTTTTTAAAAATTCAAACACGTTGCACGCAGTAGCTCTAAAAGGCTCCTAGCGTGATCTGAGCACAAACAAAGTATTTGCAAAGCGCTGGAAAGCATACATACGTTTTTGTACATTCAGATCAACACCCTACAAGGAAAAGTACAAATTGTCAGTAAGCCAACAGGAAGATCCATATATAGCACCATTGATTGCTAGTAGCTAAGCAGGAACTATTCCGGGGGCAGGTCAGTGTGATGCTCTCTTGTCTATCTTGAGCCCAGGGAGTACAGGAACGGGCTCTGCTAGAATGTACGCATCCCACAAGAAGGGCAGGTGTGACCTTGGGTTTCCCTGAGCTACACATGAAGGAATACTGAAAGAGGCTAAGCCAGACAACGTGGTTTCATACCAAAAGCTAACCCACGTGACTTCTGAGAAACAGTACATGAATGAAGGGAAACGAAACAGGATGGCTGTAGTCATGCCAATAGGTCGGGAATGGGCCTTTGTGAAGCAATAGCAAGGCATACCTATACTACAAAATAATACATGATTATGGGTTTACACATGCGGTTATATGGTACATAGTGGGCCAATCATAAGTACATGTAATTCTAGATCCCTACAGACGGCCCTTTTGGCCTACTATGGCCAATATAACTATCTATCTACTCAACAAACACACCTTCATCAATTTGCATGAGATTGGTCACCTCCTTCTGTATCATCTGTTTCTCAATCTTTTCTTGTCTGGTAGTGGCTAGAGCAGACGTTATTCTTGTTGCACAAAAAGTGCAACATGCTGGACCACATTGGAGACATATGCAACAAGCAAAAATAATTCCAAGGCCCCTGCTAAAATCAAAAATATCTTCCAACCCCAGGTAGTCAAAAGTCCCCAGAACCAGCCACTAAGGGACCAAGTCCCATTTTCTTCATGAAGCTTACTGGCTAATCGATGTAGCTTCTTAATAGCAAGGTGTATGGTGGGAGCCGAATCAGGAATAAAGACGCAGCAAGAGCTGCCAATCACTTTACAAGCTCCTCCTCTATCTGCTAGGATGACGTCTAACACCATCCGATTTTGAAGCGAAACGAGCCTCGTGGCCTGAAGCTCGACAGTAAGATTGGTCAGGATCTCAGTTGTGGTTTGAACCACATTTTCCACTATTCTACATAAACGTCTGATATTTCGACTATTAAAAATCGGGCCCCAGAATGGGACCAAGCCTTTAGAGATGTCTTCAAATTGTTGCAATGAAGTATCTGTCTGATCTGTACTATCAGTATCAAAACTTCTAGTAGTCCGATTAGATTCTATTCCTCTTTTGATTAATCGATGAGTTCTATGGTAGTCAGAAGGGGCAATATACACTGGGTGATTGAGAAAAGACAGATAACATCGTCCTGCCCATCCCCGAGGAAGCCAAGTATAAGCATTTTCCCCACATACAAAGTATACATTAGGGGGGGTGATCATTGGAGGAGTACTGTCAGTTTGCAAAGTATAAGTATAATTAGAAGTGCTACTCCCCACCTTTACGTGGAGTGGTGTGGCACACTGGTTAGAGGCGGCAGACCTGGAAGCAGAGAACGGCCCGGGACCAGGGTTCAATTCCTGACGCGGCAGGGTCGTGGACCAGGGTCAGCGGACTCGATAATTCTTGCCTCGGTGCCTACTCTAACCAGGGATCACACTCGGCAACTCTGGGCATTAGCTTGCCACATCTCTACAGCGGCCCCCCACATTCACCGGGGATGCCTGGTTTCACCTTGGAGATACCCAGTAGGGACCATCTCACAGGGATAGCCAGGACGGGTTCCCCAGCGGTCTACAGCGCACGACGCCTCAGGGCAGCAGTGCGCTTTACACGACACATACATACATTTACATACATTTACGTGACCTCTCCCCCTAATATAAAACAGGGAGGTGGCATTGATTATTGGTATCGGAAAGGCCCTGTCATTTGTCACATTGCGTTCTTGAAAATGCTGGAAAGACAGGGTAGAATTAAAAAGTTCGAAATCCTGCATTTCCTCCAGCAACCAGGTATCGTTTACAGAATCAGTGTATACATTCATACAAGCATTCGGATTCAAAGAACCCTGACCTCCAACCCCTCAGCATCGAAGCCTTGGTGTCACTCTATATACTTCAATATGGCCTCATAATCTTTCTCGGGGTATATTTTAGGATTTTCAACATAATGCGCGTACATTAATGACAATAGCTGCCACCATGCTTCACAGCTGGCCAAGTATGACAAGGGGAGGGAAATGAATAATTCATGCTGATGCATGACTGATGGCAACAATCCACAAACCTAACAATTGGTCTTGTTCGTAGTACTGTGAGTCTGGTGTAACATCTCTATGAAAACATTCTTCGAATAAGTTTCCCTATGTCTAGCCTTATGTGAGGATAGGGAATAAAAGAGATGTTCTTCCGGAGCATGTGTGGTTTTCAACAATGTCTGCACTGGATGCTGAAACTCCAAATATACAAACACACACATCATGATTATAGTAATTATAGAAATACAAACAACGAAGGCCACCTTCACTCTGGTGGGCCATCCGGAAAACAGTTGCATATCATGAATAGGACGCGGGGGGCACGTGGTTGTTCATCCTCCATTATAAATCGAGCAAGAGGAAACATACTCTCTATAAGTCCAAATCTATCTTGGTCCCTTGCTAAAAGTCCAAATCTAATCTTAGTATCCACAAAGCACGCACACCACCAGAGGGTTTCTTCTTCCCGCCAAGGGATCTTCTCCCTGTGTCCGTTTTTAGAGCCTCACAGGCAGACCCTTTTCATTTCCTTTTGAAAAAGCAATCTTGTAGATTCCAAAATGCACAATCGCGGCCCTTAACTCAGTCTTTCATTCTGAACAGAGCCAAATTAACACAATGTTCCAGGCTCTCTGCGGGTTCAGTCCAGTGTCTCGCTCAGTACCCCTAATCACTCTACTCAAGGGTTTTCAGCACCAAGTCTCGATCTAATTTCTTTCATTAGTGAGTGGGGTACTGCGCTGTTTTCGGGGCCGCAGATCGTATCGACAACGACCAGGATGCTCCTGGTCAGGAAATAATTCGGTATCATTAGTAGCAGATTCGGTCAATCCTTGTGACACCTCGGGACTGGCAACGGCTTCTGAATGAGCGAGCACAACCTTCCCTTCAGGCAGCACTTCACTTGATTGCCCTATTTCCTGAGCATCTGAAAAGGGCACAAAACCTTTAAGCAATTCGCCTTCCTGACTTGGTATTCCCAATTTGTTGAGTCGATCGGAAGGCAAGGGCAGCGGCAGGCGCTTCAGATGGGACACATGTATCCAGTGTTTGGGGCCATGCACCTTCACCGCCGTCCTTGTGGCCAGGATGATCTGGTAGGGGTCAGACCACCTGGGCTCCAAACTCGATTTTTGCTGATAATTCTTCACCAACACCCACTGGCCGGGTTCCAAACGATGTCCAGGACCCTCCGGTAGTGGCTGCAATGTGTCCGATACCTGTTGATGAATAGAACGCAGATCTTTAGTCAAGGCATACAAATAATCTGTCATCAACGGATAATCAATATCCCTAAAATATCGAGGCCTAGGAACTCCCCACACATTGGCAGGGCGCCCAAAAATCACTTCATAAGGAGACAGCCCTGTTCGAGTGTGAGGGGTCATTCTAAGGGACAATAAGGCCAACGGAAGAGCATCTGGCCATTTTAATCCGGTACTTGCACAGATTTTGGCCGTCTTCAATTTCAACGTACCGTTATATTTCTCAAACAACCCTGCGGACTGGGGATGTCTAGCAGCGTGAAACTTTTGTCTTATCTGTAAGCCATCACAAATACTCTGTACCAATTGGGCGTTAAAGTGGGGGCCATTGTCCGACCAGATAATTCGGGGCAAACAAAAATGAGGGAAAAATTCCTTTATTAAGACTTTGGCAGTAGCAACTGCCGTGGCATCTTTGGTGGGGTAGGCTTCAACCCATTTACTAAAGGCACACACCACCACCAATACATATCTTAAATTATTCACACGTTCCATCTGTATAAAATCCATCTGTATGACTTCGAAAGGCAAGGAAGGCGGAGCAAAATTACCGCTCAACACGGATTCCCTACCTCCAGGATTATGCTGCAAACATACCGGGCAATATTTGACAATGTGTGCTGCAGTTTTGGAAATGTTTGGATTGTTCCATACTGGGTCTAATACCGCACTGATTCCTTTTGCACTTATATGGGCTGGACCATGAGCCATAGTTACTACGGCATATACCAATGTATTAGGAAGCAACCATCGCTGTCTCTCAGATCGATCTAGCCAACATTCATTCTGATCTAGTCTCCCTATCTCCTGTTCCCACCTTTGTATTTCTTCCATAGTTGCTTCTTTTTGCAATTCTTTTACACTCTCAATGGTGTTATCAAAAAGGGATGTTTCAATAGGCCATCGGGCAGAGGTCTTGGGAAACATGGGGCTTCCTTTAGCTTGGGCAGTTTCTTTCGCTATTGAATCGGCAAAGGCATTTCCCTTTCCAGTGGAATCTACAACTTTCTTGTGAGCACTGCATTTAATAATGGCCACTTTTGCTGGTAATGTCAAAGCAAATAACAATCGATCAATTAGGGGGCCATGTTGGATTTTCTGTCCGTGCGTGGTAAAGAAACCCCTTTCCCTCCACAGCCTCCCAAAGCTATGGGCAACGCCAAAGGCGTACTGGCTGTCTGTAAAAATATTTACCCTCAGTCCCTCACTTAATTCACATGCTCTCATCAAAGCTATTAGTTCAGCTGCCTGAGCTGAGTGGTGTGAAATCCTTGCGGTCTCCACCACTGTCTTCAAAGTTGTAATGGCATATGCAGCTGTCGCCGTGCCATCTGGTAGTTTAAAACATGAACCGTCTACATATAATTCTCCCTCTGGCTCAAGAAAAGGGATATCAGTCAAATCCACACGTCCCTTTGTTTCCTCCTCTGTTCTAAATATGCAATCATGCACATCATCTTTTGCATCATTTTCAGGGAGAGGTAACAATGTAGCCGGGTTCAAAGTAGCACATCTCTTGATGGTAATGTGTGGGGCAAACAGTGTCAGCTCATATCCAGTTAGTCTAGTGCTTGTCAGGTGTTAGATTTTCGTCCTATTCAAAAGGATATCCACAGCATGCGGTACCATAACTGTGAGATCAGTATTCAGAACTATTCCTTCCGATTGTCGGATGGCCAGTGCTACTGCAGCAGTGGCCCTCAAACAACTTGGGAGGGCTCGGGCAACAATGTCTAAAACCGAAGAGAAAAATGCACAGGGTCTCTGTTTTGCTCCAAAAGTCTGAGTCAATACTGATAAAGAACAACCGTCCACCTCGTGCACATAAAGTGAAAAAGGCTTCCGGTAATCAGGAGTTCCCAACACAGGTGCAGAACAAAGAGCAGACTTTAAAGATTCAAAGGCTTCTTGACATTCATCCGTCCAGGGTAAGGGTTTATGCACATCTTTGGTCGTCAAATGCAACAAGGGTTTAGAGAGGAGTGAATAGTTAGGTATCCATTGGCGACAGTAAGAGGTTATGCCAAGAAAAGCACGAACATCACGCTGAGTACAAGTTACAGACATTTTAGTTATAACAGATATTCGTTCAGGGGTCAGTCTTCTCCCCGCTTTCGACAGGAAATGGCCTAAGTAGGTCACTTCCTGTTGACAATATTGAAATTTAGACAGGGACACTTTATTTCCCGTTTTAGCCAAATGGTGTAATAATTGTACCGTAGCCTCCTTGCATCCCTCCTTTGTATCGGAGGCCACTAACATGTCATCTACATATTGAATAATTAAATTACCAGCAGGCAAAATCAATTCATCCAAAACTGCTTTTAAAGCTTGACTATAAATGCTAGGACTTTCGGTATAGCCTTGGGGGGCGCGTGTAAATCTAAAACTTCAGCCAGCCAATGAGAAGCCTGTAGTGTTTCCACAAATAAAGTAATTAGGAAACGGAGAAAGATTGTTCAGTCCGGTTTAATAGCCTCATCCACAAACAGCTCCAGGTCGTAACTGACCTGGAACACAATACACATTCCTATTCTAAGAACAGAAGAAACATTCCTATTCTAAGCAGAGTGCTAGAGAGCGAGACTAGAACCTAGAGAGAAGACAAGCATGGTAAGCAGCACAACATAACACTTCTCCCTCCTTTACAATAAATAACGAGATGAAGAATAAAAATGACAGGGAGATAAAAGAAGAAAGCAAATAAGAAGAGAGGTGAACATCACTTACACATAATCTTTCATGTACATTGGAGCACTACGTAATCTTTGACTTCTTACACGAGTATTACATGAAGAGTTGGCACCAGAGTGAGATGGGTTGTTTATACCAAAAAGATTAGAGTTGGTATCACAGTCAGCCTGAGTAATGTTTTTCGATTTAACAACCACAACTCGACTTTTGTTCCAAATCCTCCCATCTTGTGTTTTGATGGCATTACGAAAAACTTTACTGACAGGTCTGATATTAGTATACTTTGACCAAGACCTTCTCCCCACAGGTGCCTTTATTTTAACAAGGTCACCCACCTTTACATCATGAAATTTAACACATTTAACTTTATCAAAATACGCTTTCCTACAAGTTTGTTTTTCTATCTCTCTCTCCCTCCAAGCACCAGCACGATTGTCCACAAACCCCTTTTTCAGATTCATCCAACCTGGACACCACATAGTGTTAGGAACTCTACCCCTGAATAGCTCAAAAGGGGATTTACCAGTAGTTGAGTGAGGGGAAAAACGATAAGCATCAATTCTTTCTCTTAGTGAATCTTTCCAATTTAAACCACTAGCTCTTGCGAGCTGAATACTTTCCTTCAAGGTACGGTTGACTCTCTCAACAGCACCATTTGTTTCAGGGTGGTATAGTGATGTTCGCTTGTGTGATATCCCACATTTTTTAAGATATTCTTCAAACATGCTAGAACAGAACTGTGGACCATTATCAGATAATATGCTATTTGGAAAACTCTCTCTCAAAAATATATCAGATAAAAATTTAATGACTGTGCTTGACGTAATCTCACTAACTGCACGTACCTCTATCCACCGTGAATACAAATCAATTAAAACTATCAGGTAAGGTGTGTCAGAAACTCCGGTGAGTGGCCCTAAAATGTCAATGGCTAATTCATCCCAAGGATGACTGGGTAATTCTCTACAAACCATAGGCATTTGCCTGACTTTTAGAATCTTGTCACTTGCACAGCATTCAACACAGTCTCTTACCATGCGTTCTATTTCTAAGTCCATACCTGGCCACCAAAACTGGGTACGAATCATCTCTTTGGTCTTTACTATGCCCAAATGTCCAGAGTGCGCATGCTTCAACAAGTTTTTTCTTAAAGAGAAAGGAGGGACAAGCCTCAACCCACGAGTTAACATGTCATCTGAAATGGATAGTTCCTGCGAAACCAAGGACCAAGGTTTATCCAGACGCTTATTATCTTTTAATAGGGTCATTACCTTAACCAACTCCTCATCCTTTAACAATTCCTCTTTCCACTCTTCCTTACTTACTACACCCTCCGTAACTTCACAAACATTGAGATAGTCATCCTCATCAACATAGTCATCTTCACAACCAACATCATCACCTTTCACCAACCTAGAAAAACAATCAGCTGCCTTGTTTGACACCCCAGGTAAATATTGCACCTCAAAGTCAAATTCCTGCAAGGATATGATCCACCTTCTAATCCGTGAGGAGATAGAATCTAATCCCTTTTTGCAAAAAACTTCTTTTAGTGGCTTATGATCAGATTTGACAATAAATCTAGTCCCCCAAACTAAATTTTTGAATTTTTTTAGAGCCCAATATATAGCCAATGACTCCTTTTCAATTACGGAATAGTTTAATTCAGGACCACGAAGACACCTGGATGCACATGCAATTAAAGAATCCTGGTCATGTTTATTTTGGACTAACACTGCTCCTAATCCCTTTTCACTCGCATCAGTGAATATGAATGTAGGTAACCGAGGAACAAATGCTTGTAAGCATGGAGCTTTCTTTAATTCCTCTTTTATACCCAGAAACTCCTTCTTGCACTCATCCGACCAGTCAAATGTGACACTTTTCCCAGTGAGTCTCCTCATGTTCTTTGTCTTGTCCGCAAAATGAATAATACATTTTCCATAAAATTCTACCATCCCGAGAAAGGATAATAATTCTTCTCTATTAACAGGCTCTGCCATATTATTAATGGAAGTGACTAAATCAGATTTAGGAAAAACCCCTTCACTCTTAATACAATGACCTAGGTAATTTACCTCTTCCAAGCCAAATTTACATTTTTCCTTTTTAAGGGACAGACCAGAGTCAGACAATCTTCTCAACACATCACACACCCGTTCATTGTGTTCTTGTAAGTCAGACCCATATATTAGAAGATCATCTTGGTAACATTTTACCCCTTGAAGACCTTTAAGTATGTGTGTCATGATTCTCTGAAAGACCGAGGCAGCTGATATTAACCCAAAAGGCATTCTTTTGAACCTAAAAGTACCCATTGGCGTTATAAATGCAGTTAAGTCTTGACAAGAGACATCTAATTCGACTTGGTGGCAGGCAGATGCCAAATCCAGGGTGGTAAAGTATCTCGCTCCCTCTAATGTGCCTACAATCTCATCTATATTGGGTAACGGGAATCTGTCCACCACCACCTCCTTATTTAACGCTCTTAGATCAATACATAAACAAATCTCTCCAGTTGGCTTCTTAGCTACTACAATTGGAGCCAACCATTCAGTGGCCTCTACAGGTTCTATAATGTTGTTATTAATTAATTTTTCAATCTCTTCTTGAACCTTCACTTGTTCTGCAAGTGGAATCCTTCTAACCTTCGCTACTATTGGAATAGCATTTTTTTAAAGCTTTATACAATGCTTGTAGCCAATTAAACATCCCAACTTATCCTTAAACACAGAGGGAAACTTTTCTGCAAACATGTCAGATAGGTTTTCAACCTCAAGAATTCTCACCTGAGGTGTGTCATTTGGATCAAGTGTAACTCCAAGGTCACGTTGGTCTCTCCAACTAATTAGGGCATCGCCAAAATTAGTAACATAAATTTTCCCTGGAATGATTCTGCATCCCAATTCCATAGTGGCCATAAAATACCCTAAAATCTTAATGGGTTTACTGCCATAACCTAAGGGTAAGATGTCACTCTTGAACAACTTTACATTTTTTCCAAAGGTTTTGTGCAGTAACTCCTCATCGATCATGGTGATTTGCGAACATGAATCAAATTTAAATTCAACCATGGCATCATCTACCTTAACTAAATGTGTAGGATGTTCTAATGGCCCTGTGCTAATTTCAAACGTTACTGTTTTCACCTGTGGTTGTGTCCATTTCTTGTAAGTATTATCCCTCTTATTACCTTTCGTTCTACAACATTTTGAAAAATGACCTCTTCTCCCACAATCATTACAAATAGATTTCAACGCGGGACAGTTTGGTGAATTAGCTAGATGACCAGAGTTGCCACATCTGTAACAAGAAAATTTGTTAGGCATATTAAAATTCGGATTGAATCTGTTCATCACATTGTCATTTTTTCCACTTTCTACTTTATCTTCTTTTTGAACTTGACAAACAACTTCTTCCACTTTTGATTCCGTTTTCTTTTCCGGTTCCACCATCTTCTCTTTTTCACTTTTCAGTTCATCTACACATTTGGTCATGTGCTCTACCTGTTTTGCTATTACAAGCACTTCCTCTAAGGGTGGCTCGTCCTTTAGCCATAGTTCCTTTCGAATGCTATCATGAGCACACTTCAAAACAAATTGGTCTCTTATTCTTTCTTCTAATGTTTGTCCAAATTTACACGAAGAGGCCAACTTTCTTAATGCCGAAACATAGTCTTCTACAGACTCATCCCTCTTTTGACCTCTTAGACCAAAATGGTATCTCTCCATTATTGTGCTCAACCTTGGGAGGTAGTGACGATCTAATTGTTCAATAGCTATTTCGTATTCATTTAAGTTTCTCTGTTCTGCCGCAGTGAGTTCTGGCAAGTGTTCTAATACATCTTGGCCTTCTCCTCCCAAGCAGTGTAATAATAAAGAATGTTTCCTTTCCGCACTTAGATTTGTGCCGCAAACCCTCGCATAATTTGCAAATATCTTTTTCCATTTCTGCCATTTCACATTTGGCTCACCTGGACTTATTAAAAAAAATGCAGGTTGGGTTACATTTTGCATCTTCTTTTCTTTCTCCTTTTTTTTTTTTTTTTATATTATTCACTCTTTTTTTTTTTATATATTATTATGTACTTTCCCTTCAAATAATTTTCATTGAAAAATGTGCTGTAGTAAAAATAATGAAGTGTTAACTTCTTTTCTCTTTATTTCACCTTTTTACCAGTCTTTGTTCCAGCAATAAAGGAGTCAGGTTTGTGAGATCACACTTTTGCTTATTGATGTTAACAATGCTGTATTCTAATCTTAAAAGAACATTTTCTTTCCTTTATTCATTCTTTTCAATTGAGAACGCGATTTTTAAACAATGCTACGTTCTAAACTTGTTAAAAGAACTTCTTCGCCTCCTTCGTTCTTTTAGATTAATGACGCGCTTGAATAGCCTTTGTTCGCGTTAGCCTGTGCGTGGTTGATCATTGGAACGCACGGCTTGAAACGCATAGAGACTTCCTTCTCACGTTAGCGTGGCGTGTCATTGAAACGCACACAACCTTTTCCTGGAACGCACTGCCAAACAGATCGCGCGATGACACGCGAGCAGCGCGGGCACTTCCAACGGTCTAAGCCTTAAATCAAAGCGCGTTGTTTTTTCCTATTTTTTTTTAGTCCCCTTTTATTTTAATTATCCTCCCGCCTTGCTCCTCACCGCACCAAGGAGTTTTCTTTCTTTTCCTTTCGTCGGATCTGCCGCTGGGAAGACTACGCTTCCTTTCTGTTTTACGGCCGCTGGGGAGGACGTTCAGAATGGAGACAGCTGTGTGTTGAGGCTTTTGAGAGGTAGGATCGTCGCCAATAATAATGTGGTGTTTCCACAAATAAAGTAATTAGGAAACGGAGAAAGATTGTTCAGTCCGGTTTAATAGCCTCATCCACAAACAGCTCCAGGTCGTAACTGACCTGGAACACAATACACATTCCTATTCTAAGAACAGCAGAAACATTCCTATTCTAAGCAGAGTGCTAGAGAGCGAGACTAGAACCTAGAGAGAAGACAAGCATGGTAAGCAGCACAACATAACAAAGCCGAAGATATGCCTGCTATCAGGGTGGATTGGGATGCTGAAGAAGGCGTTTTTTCAGATCAATTACAGAGAAATACTGAGCAGTGGGGTGAATCATAGTCAAAATGGCAGTTATATCGGGTACCACCGGATACTGTGGGACCACTATTTTATTAACCTCTCAGAGGTCAATCACAAAACGATATGTATTCTTATAGTCTGGGGCACCATCAACTGGTGCTTTTTTCAAAATCGGTAAAATTGGGCTATTACATATATTCGCTGCTGTTTGTTCTACCACCCCCTTTTGAATAAGGTCACGAATAATGTGCAACAGAGCTCGTTCACCTTCCGGTGAAATTTTATACTGTGGAATGCGAGGCAGCTGTGCGTTAGTTTTCAGGGTAATTGACACAGGGTCTATTCTTAGCAGGCCAACATCGGTGTCTCCAGTAGCCACAATGTCTGAGGAATGGTAGAGAATTCAGGGGGCAAATTCTTATTTTTAGCAAAGTATTGAGCTTCTGCAACAGATGGTTTCTGCGTTGTCAAGAAAACACCATCAGGTGAGCAATAAATGTGTGCATGTAATCTCTTCAGGATGGCTAGCCCTAAAAGGTTTTCACCACAGTTAGAAGTTAGGAGGAAGGGTGAGTGCACGGAAATAGGACCTATTGTAAAAGGGAAAGGTTTTGAAACGGGGCTCACTACCGGTATTCCAGAGAAACCTACTAAAACATTATTTTGGCCAGACAGAGCTGCCCCCGGGACCAGCGTATGGGCAACTGAACTATTCATCACCCCAGTATCCACTAAAAATCTCCTCGGGATACCCAATATTTCTCCTTGCACATAAGGTCCTTCTTGATCAATTGGTACGGTAATATGGCCCCTGCTCTGTCCCTGGCTGTCTCATGCATAATCCCGTTCATCGTATCCGTCATCTCGGTAATTCTCATTGTAATACTGTCTGTTCTGTGGATCAACGTAATAATTCTTACGGGGACGCTCATGCTGCGATTCCTCCCTTTGCATACTATTCCGGTCCATAGTCCCTCTACCCCGTCCCCTCCCTCTTCTGGATCCATTCCTTGCCGTCAGCAGAGGGCAATCCGCCATCCAATGTCCTTCTTCCTTACAATAGGAACATTGATTTGCCCCAATGTTGGGAGGACCTCCTCTACCCCTTCCTGTCATGTACCTTCGGGGAAACGAACCTCGTCCACCATGCCCTGAAGTTTGCCCCCTGCTTACCTGTTGCAGCAAAACTCTGCTTTTTAGCTCTTTAGTTTTCTTTTCTGATTTTTCCTTACTCTCATTTTCTCGATGTTCATAGTACTGGGCCATACTAAGAATGACAGATGGGGTGGCCGTGGTCCACGTACTCTCGGCTGACTGGAGACGGGACATAACCTCCGGGAGTAAATTTGTGACAAATCGATTTACAAACAAACGTATTCCTCCTTCAGTGGACAGGTCCTGGCCACTAAAATTGATGAATTCCTTCTCAAACCGTGTAAAGAAATCGGACACGTTCTCATCCTTCTTTTGTTTACATGCGGTTAATTCATCCCAATCTACCTTTCTAGGGGGAAGAAGAGTCTTCATATACGTCATAATTTTATCTGGCACAGCTAATATTTCGTCCCGAGGTTTGTCTCCCGGTTTTCGTTCCTTATCCCAATTTTTCAACTGATCCCATGTGCCCCCAAGTACAGGGACATGATCTGTATCATGTATCTGTCTCCAAATGTCAACGGGAATTAGGAGACCAAAGAACAGCTCGATATCAGCCATAGTCATAATGGCAGAGTTGGCTGCTTCGGCCAACTCTTTATAATAAACTGTAGGATTTTTACGGGGGGCAGGGAGCTGGGCCTTTAACGAGAGGACCTCACTTCATTTCCACGGGGTAAAAACCCATTGCTCCTGAAGTTTAGCATCTACTCGAGCTCCGGTAACGTTTCCCCCATTATCCGTTAGCTCAGGAACTTCAGGAAAGAAAAGGGGATGTATTTCTCTCATGGGGTGCTGCGTTCCCGACTCAAAACTTTTCCGATGCATTTGTTCTTTATAATGCATGAGTGTTTACACATTCTGGTATACTTCTTTAGCTTGAAGATGGAATTCATGAGCATGGTCCCTGATGTCACGCAGTATCTGAGGGGGTAGCCCCTCCTCAAAACACTGCTCCCATAATAAAATCAGTCGCATTGCCATGCCTTCTAAAGCCAGTTGTTGCGCAACTGGTTCGAAATCTTTCATGGTGCTCCAAATATCCTCCAAAGTGTAAATAGGGTTCCGCATCCATTGGGATGCATGAACTATAATAGCTCTCCTTTCTTCCTGCCCCATCAATGACCGTGTGTAGGCTCGTTGATCACTCAAGTCTGTCATCGGTCGTTTAGGTGTGGCACCGCTCAGACTGCCAATATTTCGGACATCTAAGGTGGTCTGAGACGGAGGAGAGAGAAATACTGGATGTGAGGGTGAGGGAACAGCCGCGTCCGGCTGTAGGGATATTAAGGGTGAGGTAGTTGGCCGAAGGGAAGGATGCGGAGATAGGACAGACTGTCCTACCCTGCCAGTGGGGGCCATTGCAACCACCCCCAACGGGGTTTTTGGGGTCACCCCGGCTCCCAATTGGTCAACTCGTAACAAAGGTACCGCTGGATACAGACCTTGCGGGGCGTAAGGGGGAGGCGGTTGGGTTTCCAATAATTCTTCCAGTTCGTCACCTGTCTCTGGTCTGGCTACATAACTTTTGTCCGTTTCTAATTGGAACTGCCTATCCATTCTTTCGATATTCTGTTCCACCTTCCCCTTATCATACGCTACCGCTTTCTGAGTCACCGTTTGTCCTGACTTACATTTACCCAATTTTTCTTCCCTAATTCATCGTCGTTTTGCCTCCTTCAACCATAAGTACAAAGAGTCAAACATTGACTGATGACTTTTCTTCATAAAAAAATGATTCTGTACATAGTTAATCTTTTTCTCATCAAAGGACCCCGTGAGGGGCCACTGTAATTCTAAATTGTCTTTAGTAAACTGGTTCCAAAGAGTGTTAAATAAAATTGGCTGCAATCCATGTTTAACGTACATATCGAAACTGGGGCTGCCTTCGGGAGGGGCGGGCTGTCTTTCTTCGAGCCGCGTCCCTCTCCAACAGCAGCATCCAAAACATATTTGACTAAAACAAGACATTAGGACAACAAATATACAATATTCATCCGATCAGTACATACACACTTGGACGCGTCCACCTTACCTTTCACTCCTATCACTCACATTCGACCATCACAATAAAGTGCTGTAAAACCATGCAAGGCTAGTTTCTTCTTCAAAAGTACCTCCCTATGCAAATGACGTCTTCAAATACGAACATAGCCCGTCGACTCTTGAGCGGGGAATCGATTCAAAAGAATTCCAGACAACCAAATTCAAACCAAAGGAACAGTCCTCAGACTGTTCTGTAAATTCCTGACCGGCAAACCACGACCCCTCTCACAGGCTCTCCCTTGGTCACGTCCTGGTTGGGCCGGGCGTCTGGGCACGGAGCATCAGAACCCGAGCTTACCCAGTTGTTCCCAGGGTGTTCCCAGAGGGGATCCGGCCGAGCGAGTAACCCCGTACTCCGCTAAGGCATCAGGCGTAATCACAAATTTCAAACAAGTCTGTGAGGCATCCACTGTGTAGACCCCTTTGCCACACCAGCAGACCCCCAGATTCTCATGTGGTCCGGCCACCTTGCAAACAAAAAGAGTTAACTGTCGTCAAAAAGAAACACTGCCACCGCGTGATTCTTATCCAATTCCAAAATTCGATGATCACTCACCTGGTGCACTTCAGGCCGATTGCAAATTTCTCCACTGCCGACACCTAGACAGACCGACACGGTCCGTCCTTTTCTCGGGTTAGGCCCGTAGGACTCCGGCGAAGGGTCTTTAATTGCTGGGAGGGATACTGCGCTCGAGAGTGGGGACGGCTTCTTTTCATACCACAAACGGGTGTCTCAAATCAGGATCCTTTTTCTGTCCACCCCCTCGGCCAGAACTCCTCCTTGTCCCGTCACCCCTGTTTACAGGAGGGGACGACCCTATCGCGGAGTCCCGGCGGAGTAGCCAACTGAAGGAATCAAAATCTATCCAAACAGGTTATACTTCAAATAACCCGTATATCACTTCTGCAAATAATAATCCAGTCGGCAATGGAGAAGGTTCAATCGTTTATTCATAGAATGCAAACGTTTACGTTCCCAGTCTGGCCCTGCCCCCCCCCCCTCTGAAAGTTGTTTGTACAAATTGTCCCTTTTTACAAAAAAAAGGATACTGATTTTAAGCATTCCTTGGGTTTTGTAAACAATGCAGGGGTTTCATGTAGAGCTGCATGCCACTCAATTTCAGGCTACATTTCCAAATCCAATTCAGTTTTATCTGGAGGGGATAGAGTTGATGTCTTTGAATGAACAGGATAGCCTTCAGAAGTGAGCTATAGAGGCTTGTTTGTTACACCCCGAAGGTTTTGTAAGCAATATATTTCTAGTTCAAAAGAAAGACAAAACGTTTGGGCTAGTAATAAATTTGAAAAACCTCAATCAGTTTGTTCTTTATCGCCATTTCAAAATGGAGACAGTGGCCACTCTCAGGGATATACTCCTTCCAGGGGACTGGATGATGCATTTGAATTTAAAGTATATTTGTTTGACAGTACCAATTTGTCGCAGTCACAAGAGGTATCCACAGTTCCTTTGGTTACAGTGAGCTGACAGGTTCAAACCTCTTCCATTCAACATATCCTCTGTTCTATTATGCTTACCAAGCTGATAAAACCAGCAGAGGCAGCTTTCAGATTCCAGGCCCTAATGATTGTGGTAAACGTGGATGATATGATATTACTAGGCCAGTAAAACAATCTCTTGCAGAAGCAGGTACAAATAGCCATAGAACTGATCCAGTCTTTTGGCTCTATCATAAATGTAGAAAATGGAATCTGAAAGCATAAAAAAGGATGGAGGTTCGGGGTCCTTAATAGACTGGGACAAAGAGTTCCTTTTACTCCCAGAGGCAAAGTGAGAGCTATTAAAGAAAGAGTTGAGGAAAACGTTGGCTCAACAGCGAATTCCTCTCTGGTAGTTGGCGAGGGTGGTGAGCCTTCTTTTATCCTCAAGTCAGGTGATTCTCCCAAGACTCCTTTATTACAGGGCTCTCCAGCAGTTAAAAATAAGACATTAACAGAGGGGTCTACAATATGCAGTGATTGGTTCAATTCATCATGGAAGCAAGGGAGGAGATACATTGGTGGTTCTGCTACATAGACACATGGACTGGAAGGGTCATCTTCCACACTTCTCCAAATCTACCTTTAGAATCTGATGCAAGTTTTTGGGTTTGCTATTCCAGCTGTGTCATGTTCTCCACTGGGGGAAGGGGATCCAGGATGGAGTATTCAATGCACATAAATTGTATAGATCTTCTTGCAGTTTCTTTTGTTGATTGTCAGATCTGTGGTAAAGCACCATCAGGAGGTTTACGACCTTCTCATTGATGGTTCGCCGGATGTGCTTTTTCTGACGGAAACGTGGCTCCAGGACTCTGACTCCTCGATAATTAACCTAGCCTTTCCCCCAGAGTATGCTATTTTTACTTTAAATCGGACGATTAGAGGTGGAGGCATTGCGATGGCCACCAAACGGTGTTATCCCTGCGAGTGGAAAGCCGCTGAACTTTTGGGGTGTGAGGGTGCCCTATTTAAAATAGCGTTTAGTCACCAGTTTACCTTCTCTGGTTTATTAATTTACCGGCCTCCGGGCTGTGACTCTGTTTTTAGGGCTGCTCTTCCTGAGTACATTAGTACAGAGGCACTAGGATGCGCACATTTTAATGTTGTGGGAGATCTTAATCTCCATTTGGACAGCCCTTCTTTACCCTCTATTAGGAGCTTTCTGGCGGATCTTGAGGCTCTACAGCTCTCGCAGATGATTACTTTCCCCACATATAGAGGTGGTCATACTCTTGACCCGTTCTTCACAAACCTAGAAGGATTCAGAGTTCTTGGTTCCTCCCAGTTGGTCTGGACAGACCACATGCTGGTGAAAACGGCATGCTCTTTGTCTGACTCTCCTTTTCTATCTCACGACAGACTTGTTCTTAAACGACACTGGAACAAATTAAGACTGGAGGATTTTTACCATCTGCTCGAGGAGGTTCCTTTAGGTCCGTTCACCGAGGTCGATTGTGGATACGACTCCTTCTGTGAGTGGATATCTGGTGCCCTCGATTCTCTGATTCCTATGTGTTGGTCTAAGTGTCATCGGAAGGAGCCGAGTCCTTGGTATGACACTTCCTTGGCAGCTCTTAAGAGGGCCTGTAGACAGGCCGAAAGATTATGGAGGAAGTCGTACGACCCAGATCTGAAGATATGTTATCTGGCCAAGGTCAAGATCTACCACAGGGCAGAGTGTCAAACTCGCGCTTCCTTTTATGCTCAACAGTTTCAGAATTCTGCTAATCCATCGAAACTTATTTTTAAAGTATTAAAGGACCTGATGGCGAAGAGAGCAACTGCAGTGGAAATTTGCTCGGACTCACATTGTGAGGGTTTGGCCTCTTTCTTCCATGAAAAAGTGCAAGCCATCTATCGCACTTTTCCAACGGGTTCCCTGATGCTAGAGCAGGTTGGTCGCACCATAGGTGAGGGGGAATGTCTTTCTATCTTACCCCCCTTATCTCTGGAGGTGTTTGACTCTCTCAGCGCCAAAATCAAGTCTGGATCTCCGGCAGATCCGCTGAAACCGGCCCAACTCAAGACCCTGGCGCCGGTTTGCTGCACCCCGGTGCTGTCCTTGATCAACCTGTCCCTCTCTTCTGGAGTGGTTCCCGTCAGATGGAAGCAGGCAGTAGTCACGCCAATTCTGAAGAAGGCGACCCTTGACCCCCTTAAACCTGAAAGCTACCGCCCTATCTCCCTTCTCCCTTGGGCCACGAAAATAGTGGAGGCCAATGTGAATGCCACTCTTACAGACCATCTTGGTAGGCTTAACATTCTCGACCCTACCCAGAACGGGTTCCGTGCGGGTCACAGCACGAAGACGGCCCTTTTCTCGATGTTCGAGCATATGCGTTCCGTGCTGGATTCTGGTCGGACGGCGGCACTATTGTTATTAGATCTCAGTGCCGCCTTCGACACGGTCTCGCACGGGATTCTGATTCGGCGTCTTGAGGAGGTGGGCGTTTCTGGCTCCGCCTTGCACTGGTTTCGATCCTTCCTTACGGATAGGTCATTCCAGGTGGCGATCCCGCCCGGTAAGTCATCATTCTACCCGTTAGACCAGGGAGTCCCACAGGGGTCATCAGTGAGTCCCACCCTTTTCAATCTGTATGTGAGACCGTTGGCTGCGGTCGCCAAGCGGTGGAGCCTGACCATGGTCTCTTACGCAGATGACACCCAGCTGGTGGTCACACTGAGTGGGGACTCAGACCTGGAGGCTCCCAGGTTCTGTGATGGTCTGCGGGAAGTGGCTAACTGGATGAATTCCAACTGTCTCCAGTTAAACACCAAGAAGGCGGAGATTATGGTGGTTGGTAAACAGGTGGCTTTGTGGGGTGACAAATGGTGGCCTTCGGAGTTGGGTGTGACTCCCCTCCCAGCGGCAGAGATAAAAAACCTGGGGGTGTGGCTTGATCCTTCTCTGAGTTTCATCTGTCATACCAAGAAGGTGGCGGCTTCTTGCTATGGCATCATCAGAGGACTTCGACCCATCCTCAAATTCTTTGATGCTCCCACAAGACAGCTGGTGGTCCAAGCATCAGTGCTGTCCAGGCTGGACTATGCCAGCTCCCTACTGGCGGGGGTTAACCAGTCAGAATTTCTGCGGCTCCAGCGGGTTCAAAACGCTGCGGCCCGACTGGTGACAGGTCTGCCTAGGCGGTGCTCGGTGTCCAATGCCCTGCGCTCTCTCCACTGGCTCCCTGTGCAGCAGAGGATTAGATTCAAGGTTCTCTGTCTTGCATTTAAAATCCTCAAGGGTACTTCCCCACAAATCTTGGAGAAACTGCTGATCCCCTATGTGCCCTCTCACACTCTTAGATCGCTAGGCCAGAACTTAGCAGTGGTCCCGCGTTTTAAGTTGAGCAGACTTGGTGGCCGCTCCTTTCGAGTCCTGGCAGCGAGCTGGTGGAATTCTCTTCCTCCACAAATCCGGGCCATCGATGAGCTCCTTCAGTTTAGACGGGCTATCAAGACCTTTTTATTTGTTTAACTCATCTGTTGTGTCTCTTCTCCTTTCTGCCCACTTTTAATGCTGTGTTGTGTTTACCTTCTCAAAGCGCCAGGACGCCCCTTTGCTGGGGCAGCTGTGCGCGGTACAAATAAAAATAACATAACATAACATAACATTGGTGGCTGATAAAAGGCACACTAAAGTGTTCATTC
>NW_028242737.1:0-23568 GCF_964263255.1 Lissotriton vulgaris | reverse complement strand
AACAACATGAATAGCGAGTGCAAGCAGCTGCTCACAGTGTTTGGGCAATATATAGCATAAAAAATAGTGTGATACATAAATATCGTGTCAAGACTATCCTTATGTATCATACAAACACTTGTCCCATGGGACTCATTTATCTTGGGAACCTTGGGCCATATTAGCAAGCTGAAGTATCGCCGCTTTTTCGGCGAATTGTGCCGAGAAAGCGGCGATACTTCCAGCGCCCTATTAACAAGGGCATGCTAAAGCCTGCCTCAAGCCCACTTTGCATGTCAGCGAGAAACATCGCTAATGACATGCAAAGTGGGCGTTCCCACGTCCAACCACATGTAAAATGTGGTTGGAGGTGGGAACACCCTATTACCAAGGCAGGCGTTGGGAGAAGAAGACCTGCGATAAACTCGTTTATCGCAGGTCTCCCAACGCCTGCTCTGACCAGGTGTTAAGGCATTGATAACATGGGGGTGTGGATCATAATGCTGAATCCACCCCCCATATTATCAAGGCACACATTAGCAAGTGAAAACAACGCTTGTTTTCATGCGCTAATGTTCCATATCGCCGACTATCGCTGGATTTAATTTTGCCTACGTGCTGCGCATTGATAATTACGCGCTAACACGGCGAAAAAATCCGGCGATATGGAAATGTGCGATGTGTGTTATATAACGCACATCTAGATAATATGGCCTCTTGTGTATGTATTGGACACAATCTGGAGTTATTTGAACTTATTCTGTACAATCAAATTTAACTATTGTGAACATCAAATCACAGGACACATTTGATTTATATCTGAAATACATTAATCATAGTCATTTATAACAAGCACCTCGGTGAGTGATCAAAGTGGAGATGATGCAGTGCTCCAATAGGGAATCTGTTTACAACATGAATCAATAATGGCACTGTACTAATCTCAATGGTTGTCAAGATTGATTTCTAAAAATCATGACAGAGTTACATGAATTAATACACAATTCCTGGAGGATAATTCCCCATAAACAACCAAAAGGGGGAGTTTGTTGAAGTTTTGACCCCGTATGAGTGGTAGGGTCTCATCCGAACATAGTCATCTGACTAACAAACCTGCACCTAAGAAAGGACAGAAAAACAATAGAGGTTCCTGAGTCCTGTTTCTGAACTGAAATAGCAATCATAAAAAATCAATCATAAAGTTGCTCGCCACTTTCTAAGTGTGTTGGGATGTTAGTCAAAACTCCATAGGCTGTCAATCTTTCTGAGTTTAAAGAAACAGTAAGGGAACAATAAACCATCTCGTAGTAAATCCCAAACTCCTTAGAGACATATCAACAAAGGTACATCTTGCCATGCATGCCCCCACGAACATATTGCAAGAAGATCTCAACTGTTAATATAAAGCATGATTTCCTTAGAATGACAACGGCACTTGTGAAGCCTCACCATAATACATCATACAAAACCACCTCCAGGCTGTGTTTATCATAGCCATGTTATAGTGCAACAGCTGTTCACTCTTTTCAAGTCATGCAATATGATAAATGACATGAGAAAATGTTCACAGAGCGGTGACATGAACGCGCACCTTGCACACGTTTCCTGCTTAAAGCAATGAGTTAAGAGAAATGTTATCCTCAAAACTAAACATAGAGTGTATTCATTGTAGAATTAGAGAATCTACTCACAAGAATATATTTAAGCATGCTGATTAAGATGTTTTAATAAATCTTGACTAATAAGAATGAAACCATCCTCGTGAAAAGCAATGTGCCCTCATTGATGGAGAGATCCTAGGGGCATATTACCAAGGTAGGCGAAATGAAATTATCGCAGCTTTTGCTGCAGCTTTCGCTCGCAAAGCGGCAATAATTTCATCGCCCTATTAGCAAGCTGTCGCTAACATCAGTTAGCGACAGCTTTTAGGTGATAGCGAGCGGTTTGTTATGTTATGTTAGATGTGCTTGTATAGCGCACGGCTGCCCCAGCCAAGGGGCATCCCGGCGCTAGCTGCCTATGTCCAGGGGACAGCAAGATGGAATTGCAGGAGGTCCAGAGGTATACATAACATAGCTAGTTAAAAAATGGGTTTTTAAGGCTTTGCGAAAGGATAGAAGGTCATTCATTGCGCGGATTTGGGCTGGAAGTCCATTCCCAAGTTTGGCGGCTAAGTATCCAAACGAGCGGCCGCCCAGTCTGGATAACTTAATGCGGGGGATAATGACCAAGTTCTGACCTTCTGACCGAAGGGACCGCCGAGGGACGTAGGGTGAGAGCAGAGGACATAGCATAGGTGGAGAGGAGAGCTTCAAAATTTTAAAAGCAAGACAGAGAGTTTTAAAATGAATCCTCTTTTCAACAGGTAGCCAGTGTAGGTTCCTGAGGGTGGTGGAGACCGATTTGTGCCGGGGTAGCCCTGTAAGAGCTCTTGCTGCGGCGTTTTGGACTCTTTGTAGTCTCACTTTCTCAGCTACGTTAGTTCCCAGCAAAAGTGAACTAGCGTAATCCAACCGTGATAAGATAGCCGACTGTACTATCACTTGGCGGGTTTGGCGGTCGAAGAATTTTAGGATGGGCCGGAGGTTTCGAAGAATCCCGAAACATGTGGCAGCAACTGATTTTGTGTGGTGGGTAAAGTTCAGAGCAGAGTCCACCCAAACTCCTAGGTTTTTTACCACCTTCTTGGGGGCAGGCGGTTGGTATAAGGTTTCAGGCCACCAATTATTGCCCCAGACCGTAGTGTCTTTGCTTAGAAGCAGAACCTCAGTTTTACCGGCGTTTAATTGGAGGTAGTTTGCTGACATCCAGCTGGTGATGTCGCTGAGGGTTTGCCTAAAGTTCATGGCACTCAGGCCATTATCGTCTTTTAGAGCCACCACCATCTGGGTGTCGTCAGCGTAATACACCAATGTGAGTCCATGTTTCCTAGCTACCTCTGCCAATGGGAGGACATATACGTTGAACAGGGTCGGGCTAAGAGCCGACCCCTGAGGAACTCCTTGTTCAACGGGGCATTCCTTCGAAATGAAGGGTGGGGTAGAGACCCTAAAGGATCTGTCGGCAAGGAAGGCCCTAAACCAGCCAAGTGCCTGGTCTACAACTCCTACTTCCTCAAGTTTGGACAGCAGTACCTTGTGTGAAACTGTATCAAAGGCAGCACTGAGATCTAAAAGAATCAGTGCTGCCTTTCCTCCTGCGTCCAGTATGGTCCGAAGATGTTCAGTGACGCTAAGGAGTGCAGTCTCGGTACTGTGCCCAGCTCAGAATCCATGTTGAGGTCTGTCTAGGATGGAGTTAGACAATAGGAAGTTGGTCAGGATGGAATTGACATAGGCTTCTGCCACCTTGGCAGGCCAGGGGAGCAGGGAAATGGGCCTGAAATTCTCCGGGAGGCTAGGGTCAAGTGAGGGTTTTTTTATAATAGGTGAGACCCATGCTTGTTTCCAGGTGGTGGGGATGTTGGCCGTAAGGAAGGACGAGTTGGTGATGGCTCTGAGTGGGCCCAGAACGTGCTCGCCAGCTTCTCTGAAGAATTCAGGTTTTAAAGGATCGGCGGGAGAGCCGGATTTGATTTTGGCACAGACTTTCAGATAGTTGTCATGGCTAATGGGTGGAATAACAGAAAGTTTAGGTCCATGAGAATCGGCGATGGGTAAATTATGGAGCACAGTTGTAAACGTGTTGTAGATTTTTTAAATTTTGTCCATAAAGAAGGTGGCCAGATTATCGCACAGGTCAGGGGAGGTATTGATGTTTTTTACAGTTTTTTTTGCACTCAGCTCTTTCATTATGCGAAAGATGGTTTTCAAGGCATTGTGACTGTTCTGAATTTCCGATGCATAGTATGCCGCCCTGGTCCTACATATGTTACGATGGTAGCTTTTTTGAAGTTGGCAATAAATGCTTTTTAGCGTGGGGTCGTAGTCCTTTCTCCATTTGCGTTCTGCTTTTTTTAGCTCTTTTCTGAGCAAGATGAGCTCGTTATTAAACCAGGGGCTAGATTCATGGGCTTGTGGTTTAGTCAGTTTAGCTGGAATTAATGAGTCTAGAGCTGTTGTTATCCGGTTGCAGAAACAATCGTAGTCTAGATGGGGATCGTCGCTGGAAATGGAGGGGTTTGCAGTAAGGAGAGTGTGGAGATCTTCCAAGCGGTTTGGGGCCCGCTTTGCATGTCAGCGATAATTATCGCTAATGACATACAAAGTGGGCGGACCCAACCTGTTAGCGACTGAAAGCAGTCGCTAACATTGCTATCGTCTATTATCAACGCAAACGTAGCGATGAAAAAATGTATGCTAAGCACAAATATCGCTGAAAACTAACGCCTGCTGAGACCACTTCTTAACCTGTATATCCAATGAGAGTTGGATATTCAGGTTAAGACCTTATTGGCGTCAATGCCTGAATATCGCTTGATTCCCAGCGATATTCACGCATTTCACAGCTATCGCCGGATATTTTATCGCATTGGAGATAAACTTTGCTAATAGCATGTTATCTCTGCGATAAAATCCGGCGATGCGCGGCGATAAAAAAAATGTTGCTAAGCTTATTTAGCGATAAATATCGCTAGTTGTTGATAATATGCCCCAACTTTCTTAAACCTGTGCTACTTTGTCTTTGTAACCCCTAGTGAACTAAGTTTAGTACATGATCCTCCTCATATATATAGAAATTTAGAGAAAGCCAAATGATAATGGAAATGTGATATATGCGTAAATGTTACATGTGTGTACCTTTAAATGTAGTTCCCAGTCATACTTGCCTTTGACTAATTTGATGACATACAGTGTGATTTATGCAGTATGAACTAAAATGTATTAATGAATTTATATTTGCTTATGTTAAGTTGTGTTTGTGCATATTTAATGGGCACCAGTGGATTAAATGTTTAACTTAACTTGTCTCTAAAGGCCTGTATTAGTTCATGCTGCTTTTCGTAAGTTGCTGTGCCCATGTTCTGCTAACTGGACAATTCCTTCAAGCATTTTCATGCATTTTTAGTTTACAATAAGATACATTTTGTACTAGTGATAGAAACATGGCTTGGGAAACAGACCCTGATGACGAGCACATGGGAAACTTACAGATGAATCAAGGATTATAGTTTTAGCCTGCGTGTAAGAAGCAGGTGTTGTCCCCATGTCTGATGAGGGCTTTTGCCTGGATGTTGCAGTAAGCAACGTAGAGACTGCAACATAGACAATCGACTTTTATTGATGATGTCAGAAAAGGGGCATTGCCTGCGGACTTTATGGATTATAATTTACCGACTACCCCAATGGACTTCAGAGAACTGCCCCCAGATCCCATGGCAATCGCTTTGGGCTTTTGAGCGCACTTCTTTACTGAACCCCCTACTCTTCAAATTCTATGCAGATCCTTCCTTGGACTCTTATCCAAACTCTTTTTATGATTTCCTACTGCTCCTTGATTGGAATTTAAGAGGTTTTACTCCTATGCCCCTTCAACTCCTTCTCAAAGTGTGGCTTACTTTGACACTTATTCCCCACTTTTTGAAGACTCTTAACTGAGCTGCTTCTACAATGGAAATGCTTAATTATCTCTTTGCTGCTGTCTCCTAAATGGACCTCTTTTATTTCTGAACCTCTTTAGAATACTCTAACCATTTCTGTGCTTAGGACTGTGCTTAGAAGACTTAGATTACTAATGTATAAAAATGACCAATTAAGATTGTTTTCCGTGCATCAGATCCTTATGCTATTGTTTAGCATTGAAGCCACAGAGCTGCTTGTTCGTGTAATTCATGTTCGCCTAACCTTCTTTAGGAGGTCTGGCCTCACTGTTCTCATTTTGTATATCTATAACATGGTCTTGAGAGTGATTCATTTGAACGTGATTACTCACTTGTAATAAACACCCATGAACTTGGCTACCTATTTCTGGTTCTCATTGTGTAGCCAAATAGGTTGCACTGTTAATTGTATTTGAGTTGATCAGACGCAGAATACTAACTCTCTTTCCCCTCAATGCAACAAAGAAAAGAACCATTGGAGGACCAAGATAGAATGTAAGTGAGATTAGAGATAAAAGGTATAAAGTCGTGGGCCCAGAAACGCTGGATCAAATCTGGTTACACATCAGGTGGTTTATCCACTGTTAGTGTGTCTGATCTAGAAATTGCCTACGCACAGTCCAAACTCCAAATGCCCGTGGTTTGGTCAAAAAATTGGTGAAGTATAGCTGATACCGAAACAAATTTTAGCAGAAGAGGAGTGTGAGTATAAATATGGTCGCACATTGTAATCGCTTATGCTTAGATTGCAGTATTTTGTAATGGCTGAATGGCCTCATGTGGAGTTGTTTAAAGTTGATGTATGGATGTGGAATTGAATGCAGAGAAGTTGAAGTGGATATCGGGTCAGTCGAACAATTAGACATTTTCTGCATTAGCCACATAATCCTTCATCTGCTGCCTAATCTGCAGATTTAAACAACAAAAGCCTTGTTTCTAGCTCAAACGGCTCAAACCTTACCAAAAATGCTGTGACTAGTGTTACAGCTTGGTGAAAGGTCCTTTGCAAGCCTACAGTGGTCAGCTGTTACTTATTGCTAAATGCGGGTGTTAAAATGATTCCACTGGTGTGAAAACCACTCTGGCTTCTTTCGGCATATCTCTTGCCTCTTTCTGCATTTCTGTTGCTTCTTTCTGCACCTTTCTTTCTGTTTCTGCACTTCTCTAGCCTCTTTCTGTAAATCTCTTCTACTTTCTGGACCTATTTTGCCTCTTTCTGTACCTCACTTGCATCTTTGTGCACTCCTGTTGCCCCTTTCTGCATCTCTGTTTATTCTTTCTGCACTTCTTTTGTTTCTTTCGGCACCTCTCTTGCTTCTTTCTGCACCCTCTTGTGCCTCTTTCTGCACGTCTCTGCCCTCTATTTGCACCTCTGTTCCTTCTTTCTAAACTTCTTTTGTTTCTTTCTGCACCAGTCTTGCTTCTTTCTGTGCCACTCATGCGTCTTTCTGCACCCCTCAACCCTCTTTCTGTAGCCCTCTTGCCTCTTTCTGCACCCCTGTTCCTTCTTTCTAAACATTTTTTGTTTCTTTCTGCACCTGTCTTGCTTCTTTCTGCACCCCTCTAATCACTTTCTGTACCACTCTTCCTTCTTTTTGTACCCCTCTAGTGTCGTTCTGCACCTCTGTTCCCCCTTTATGCACTTCATTTGTTTTTTTCTGCAACTCTCCTGCTTCTTTCTGCACACCTCTTGCTTCTTTCTGTAGCCCTCTTGCTTCTTTCCAACCCCTCTGATGTCTTTCTACACCCCTCCTGCCTCTTTTTGCACCCATCTTCCTTCTTTCTATACCTCTCTTGCTTCTTTCTGCAACACTTGTGCTTTTTTATGCACCCCTAATCCTTCTTTCTGCACTCCTCTTGCCTCTTTCTGCACCTCTGTTCCTTCTTTCTGCAATTCTTTTTTTCTTTCTGCACCTCTCTTGCTTCTTTCTAGGCCCCTCTTGCCACTTTCTCCGCCCCTGTTATCCTTTTTTGCATCTATGTTGCTTCTTTCTGTACTTCTCATGCCTCGTTGTCAAACCTCATCCCTCTATATGCACCTTTGTTTCTTTCTCACTTCCCTTGCATCTTTCTGCACCTCCGTCCCTTCGGACTGCAAACCTTGTGCCTCTTTCTGCACCTTCTTCCCTCTTTATGCACCCCTCTTGCCTCTTTCTACACCTCTGTTCCTTCTTTCTGCACTTCTTTTATTTCTTTCTGTACCTCTCTTGCTTTTTTCTGCACACCTCCTGCTTCTTTATGTACCCCTTGTGTCTCTTTCACACCCCTCTACCCTCTTTCTGTACTCCTCTTGCCTTTTCTGCACCTTTGGTCCTTCATTATACACTTCTTTTGATTCTTTCTGCACTATTCATTCTTCTTTCTGTACCCCTCTTCTCTCTTTCTGCACTCCTCTAGCCTCTTTCTGCACATCTGTTCCTTCTTTCTGCACTTCTTTTGTTTCTTTCTGAAACTCTCTTGCTTTTTTCTGCATGCCTCCTGCTTCCTTTTGTACTCCCTCGTACCTCTTTCACACCCCTTTACCCTCTTTCTGTACCCTCTAGCCTTTTTCTGCACCTTTGTTCCTTCTTTATGAACTTCTTTTGTTTCTTTCTGCTCCTCTCTTGTTTCTTTCTGTATCCCTCTTGCCTCTTTGTCCACCCCACTTCCCAACTTCCCCCTTCTGCACCTGTGTCGCTTTTTTATGCATTTCTCTTGCTTCTTTCTGCTCTTCCTTTGTTTTTTTCTGCACCTCTTGCTTCTTTCTGCACCCCTTTTGCCTCTTTCTGCACCCATCATGCCTCTTTCTGTACCTCTGTGCCTTCTTTCTGCACTTCTTTTGTTTCTTTCTGCAGCTGTCTTGCTTCTTTCTGCCCCCATTGCCTCTTTCACCACCCCTTTTTTCTCTTTCTTCTACCCTGTTGCCTCTTTCGGTACCTCTGTTCCTTCTTTCTGCACTTCCTTAGTTTCTTTCTGTAAATCTGTTCCTTTTTTCTGCACCCCACGTGCCTTTTCCTGCACCACTTTTCCCACTTTCTTCTGCACCCTCTAGCCTCTTTCAGCACATCTTTTGCTTCTTTCTGTATTACTCTTTCTTCTTTCTGCACCTATTTGCTTCTTTCTGCACCGCTAGTGCTTCTTTCTGCAACCTTCTTCTCTCTCTCTGCACCTCTCTTGCCACTTTCTGCACCTCCATTCCATGATTCTGCTCTTTTATTTATTTATGCACCTACCTTGCTTCTTTCTGTACATCTCTTGCCAATTTCTTGACTCCTGCTCCCTCTTTTTGAATCTCTGTTGCTTCTTTCTGCACTTCGCTTGCCCCTTTCTCCACTCCTCATCCCTCTTTCGGAAACTCTGTGGCTTCTTTCTGCTGTTTAAATCTTTGCTGTGATTCGTCTGGCACTCAAATTTTTCAATTTTACTGTTTGTTCACATATTCGTTTATGTGCTACTCACTCCTTTTAAGTGCTTTGTCTAAGAGCACTTTTCTTCAATGAAATTAAATAGAGAAAGTGGAAGTTCCACTTGCAGGTGGAGGTGTGCACATTATTAACATGACCTCGATGGTCTCATACTAATCCTTTCACCATTTATATGAAAAACTCTTGATAACTTTAAGTTTATGATTACACATCATTTCTTTTTATTCTCTTCATTTTCCAAAATCAGTTGAATTCATCCATTCATTAAGGACGATTCGTTACTTTAACATTTAACTTCTACCCAATGCATTTCGGGTCGAGGTTGACCCTTCCTCGGGGTTCTGTGTGGGGAACAAGGAATATCATGAGCAATTCAGCTATATAATCAGACTCTTTCAATAATCAGTCTATGGCTATTATAATGTTTTCATAGCAAAAAATATATCTACCTAACAACAAATACATTCATTACAAAAACCTCTCTGTTGCGTTTACCATCCTATTCAATCATGTGTAAACCAGAACTGAACCCATTTCCGTGATATGTTTCACACGATCTTCCCAAATGTTCAAAAGTAATTAACTGTTAACATTTCAAAGAGTCACCTTTTCTATAATGAAACCTACAAAAGATCAAATAGTACATTGTACTCGTAAAACTAAAGTTTGCCGAAACTTAAACAAACTTTTCGTTCTTACTCACTGTTAAATGGCAAGTATCGCGCGCCGTTTCTCCTCTACCAATCACTATTCGTGGAACATACAGGAGTGTGTTCTTACTGTTTATAACCATTGCGATTGGTTCATATCGCGGTCACGTGATCGCTACTCGATTAGGAGCAAGTTATTCTATTTCTGTAATACGGACTATGTTTAGAGCAAAATAATACTTCTGACTGGGTATTTTAGGAATCACAGCTGAATAAAACAAGATGTTTCTATGCAAAACCATATTTGTGCGATATTTTCAGTGACTTTTAAATCTTCGGCGGTAATTTCAAAATTCAAATAAAAATGCAATATTCACCATATTCAAGCACAGGTTGTAACCAATGGTAATAGTCACTATGAAAAAACAATACAAACAAAAAGCTAAACAATAAGAAATACAATGTCAGCCATCTTGGAATGGGATCACAGTTCAATGTTCAGGATGCTAGTGGCAGGAGTTTAGTAAAGCTTTTCTAAGCTGTTCATAAAAAACAGGATAATTCTATCCTGTCATTTAATCCCTGTGGGTGTAGACTTCCCAATCTGTGAATCCAAAAATATTCACATCTTAGTCTCTGTTTGTGAGTGTCCTGATCCAGTCTTGGTTTAATCACCTCTAATACAGTAAAACGCAACTGAGCTATTTTGTTTCCTGATTCAGCCCAATGAGTTGCCAATGTTGACTTAGCATTCTTCAACTGGATATTACTTTTATGTTCCGTAATTCTTATTTTGATCTTACGCTCAGTTTGACCAATATATAGTTTCCCACATGGGCATTTAATCCCATAAATTACTCCTTTGGTGTCATAAGTACTTGAATGTAATAATGGAATCTTTTTGCCTGTCATAGGATTTGTGAACATTCTCCCAACTATCACAATATTACAATGCATGCAATTTTCGCATCTCTGCTTACCTTTATGAGTTACATCCAAATCCTCAGATTGTTGTTTTTTGAGTAATTCTTTCATGTTCTTTGATCGATGATATGCAAATGTGATATTTTTGGAAAAAAGTGATTGTAGATCTGGCTCTTCCGTGATCAAACACCAATGTTGTCTCATGATATTTGCAATTTTTGTTGTTTGCGTAGAATGTTTCAACACGCATACTGTGAGTTTGGTGTCAGACTTTTCTTTAGAATGTAGTAGTGTTTCTCTGTTCATAGCTAATACTTTACTTTTGGATTCTTCCAACAAAGTCTTGGGATATCCTCGTTTTAGATATTTTTGGATCTGTTTTTTGAACGTGGTGGCTAAATTAATGGGATCAGATGTAATCCTTTTCTGTCGAATGAATTGGGATAAAGGTAAATGTTTTTTGAGCGAATGGGGATGGAAACTTGTGTAATGTAAACAACTGTTTCTATCTGTTTCTTTTGTGAACACACTCGTGTTGATTCTCCCTTGTTTAATGTTTATCAACACACCCAAAAAAGGTAGTTCATTTTGATCCATTTGGTATGTGAATTTCAGCCTCTCGTGTTGTGAATTCAAATCTTGGATATTTTCAATGAGTTTTTCTTTAGTACCTCGCCAAATTATGAAGATATCATCAATATATCTTTGAAATGTGATCAGGCTTTGTGTCCAGTTTATGTTGTTCAAAATGTGGTCGTTCTCAAACTTAGCCATAAAGGTATTCGCGTAGGACGGTGTCCCCGCAAACCCCATGGATGTACCACTGCATTGTCCATAAAATTCCCCTTCCCATTGGAGGTAACTGTGTAGTAATGCAAATTGTAATAGTTCAAGCAAAAACACTTTATCCGATCCAATGATCTCATTTTCGAGTAAACACCATTCCATTGCTTCAATTCCCTCGTTGTGAGGAATGGACGTGTACAATGCTGTCACATCGATTGTGCATAGCCATACTTCTTGATTAGATGGAATGTCAAGTGTCATCAATAAATTCAGGAAGGACGTGGTATCTTTGATATGAGTACTCCATTTCTGTACTAATGGTTGTAAAAACCAATCTAGGTATTGACCTAGTGGTTCTGATAGTGAGCCACATGCGGACATAATCGGTCTGAAGGGTGGTTTAATAGCATTCTTATGAATTTTCGGCAACATATAGAACTGAGGCCTCCTTGGATATTTACTGTTCAAAAATTGATATGTTTTGGTTGATATCCATTTCATCTCTAATGCTCTATCCAAAATTGTTTTTAGAGTAGCAGAAAATACATTGGTTGGATCTTCCTCAAGTTTCTGATATGTGTTGGTATCTTGAAGGTGAGCACGTACACTGTCTTTGTAAAACTTGTCATTTCAGTCAAGGATTTCAGAGTTTGCCATTCTTTCCTTGAAAAGTTGCTTCTGGTACCACTGGAATAGTTAATCTTTTTCATTTCACTTGTGATTACTCTTTCATAGGCATCAATGGTTTTGTGTGATGTTGGTGCACAAAATGTGCTCTTGATTTTAAATTCTTTGAGTTCACTTTTTGATCCTTCAATAGGTGGTACATTGTTGAAGAAGTTCTTTAATCGTAGGGCACGAAGAAATTTAAAAACAGATATTTCAGTTTCTTGGGCGTTGGATTTATAAATTGGAACAAAAGTTAAACCTTTGTTTAACACATTTGTTTGTGCCTTAGTTAGTTGTTTGTCAGATATATTTATGACAAGGTTGTCTTCTTTTTCTTCGATCTCAATTCTCGTTCTGCTTCTGATTCCTTTACTTTTTCTTTTTCCCCTCCTGGTTTTGACGGTTTTCCTGTTGTTACACTCGTAGAAGGAGCATTATTTGCTGCTGGACTTATTTCTAAAAAAGCTGTTTTGTCCAGTTGATCTCTTCATTCCCTTTCTGCTGTTCTCTTGCTTCCTTCTGTACCTCTGTCCCTTCTTTTTGAAACCCTTGTGCCTCTTTATGCACCCCTCTTCCCTCTTTCTGCACATATGTTGCCTCTTTCTGCATCTCTGTTCCTTCTTTACGTCATTTGTTTCTTTCTGCACCTCTTGCCTCTTTCTCAACCCTTCTTCGCTCTTTCTGCATCTCTATTGCTTCTTTCTGCACTTCTTTTGTCTCATGCCGAAACTCTCCTGCTTCTTTCTGCACCCCTCTTGCCTCTTTCTGCACCCCACTTCCCTATTTCTGCATCTCTGTTGCCTTTTTATGCATTTTATGCATTTCTATACCTCTCTGGTTTATGTCTGTATCACTCATTTTCTTTCTCCACCACTCTTCCCCCTTTCTGCATCTCGGTTGCTTTTTTATGCATTTCTCTTGCTTCCTACTGCATTTCTCTTGCTTCTTTCTGCCACACTTGTGCTTATTGTTTCTTCCCTCATCCCTCTTTATGCAGTCCTCTTGCTTCTTTCTGCACCCCTGTTGCTTCTTTTTGCACTTATTTTGTTTCTTTCTGTACTCCTCTTGCCTCTTTCTGCACCTCTGTTCATTTTTTCTGCCATTCTTTTGTTTCTTTCTGCACCTCTCACTTCTTTCTGCACCCCTTTTGCCTCTTTCTGCACCCCTCTTACATCTTTCTGCATCTCTGTTACTTCTTCCTACACCAATTTAGTTGCTTTCTGCAGCACTTATGCTTCTTTCTGCTCCCTTTGCCTCTTTCGCTATCCTTTTCTTTCTTTCTACACCCCTGTTGCCCCTTTCTGCACCTCTGTTCCTTCTTTCTGCTCTTCTTTTGTTTCTTTCTGCATGTCTTTTTCTTCTTTCTGTACACCTCGTGCCTCTTTCTGCACCCCTCTTCCTTCTTTTTGCACCCCTCTTGCCTCTTTCTGCACCTCTGGTGCTTCTTTCTACACTCCTCTTGCTTCTTTCTATACCTCTCCTGCTTCTTTATGCACTACTTGTGCTTCTTTCTGCACCCCTCATCCTTCTTTCTGTACCCCTCTCGCCTCTTTCTGCATCTCTGTAACTTCTTTCTGCACTTCTTTTGTTTATTTCTGTACCTCTCTTGCTTCTTTCTGCACCCCTCTTCCTAATTTCTCCACCACTGTTCTCCCTTTTTTCATCTCTGTTACTTCTTTCTGCACTTATCTTGCATCTTTCTGCATCTCTGTCCCTTCTTTCTGCAACCCTTGTGCCTCTTTCTGCACTGTCTTCCCTCTTTCTGCATCACTCTTCCCTCTTTTTAAACCCCTCTTCTGCACCTCTGTTGCTTTTTTCTGTACCACTCTTCTCTCTTTCTGCACCTCTCTTGCCTCTTTCTGCAACTCTGTTCTTTCTTTACGTCATTTGTTTCTTTCTGCATCTCTTTTTCTTAATTCTTCACCCCTCTTGTCTCTTTCTCTACCCTTCTTACCTATTTCTGCATCTCTATTGCTTCTTTCTGCACTTCTTTTGTCTCATGCCGCAACTCTCCAGCTTCTTTCTGCACACCTCTTGCTTCTTTCTGTACCCTCTTGCTTCTTTCAAACCCCTCTTCCCTCTTTCTGCACCACTCTTGCCTCTTCCTGCACCCCTGTTCCTTCTTTCTATACTTCTCTTGCTTATTTCTGTATCACTCTTGCCTCTTTCTCCACCCCACTTCCCCTTTTCTGTATCTCTGTTGCTTATTTATGCATTTCTCTTGCTTCTTTCTGCATTTCTCTTGCTTCTTTCTGCCACCCTTGTGCCTCTTTTTGCATCCCCCATCCCTCTTTATGCAGTTCTCTTGCTTCTTTCTGCACCTCTGCTGGTTCTTTCTGCACTTCTTTTGTTTCTTTCTGCACTCCTCTTGCCTCTTTCTGCACCTCTGTTCATTTTTCTGCCCTTCTTTTGTTTCTTTCTGTACCTCTCACTTCTGTCTGCACCTATTCTGCCTCTTAGTGCACCCCTCTTACATCTTTCTGCATCTCTGTTCCTTCTTTCTGAAATTATTTTGTTACTTTCTGCAGCACTCTTTCTGCTCCCCTTGCCTATATCTCCACCTTCTTCCCTCTTTCTACACCTCTGTTGCCCCTTTCTGCTCCTCCGTTCCTTCTTTCTGCTCTTCTTTTGTTTCTTTCTTCATGTCTCTTGCTTCTTTCTGTACCCCTTGTGGATCTTTCTGCACCCCTCTTCCTACTTTTTGACCCCTCTTGCCTCTTTCTGTACCTCTGTTGCTTCTTTCTGCACTCCTCTTGCTTCTTTCTATACCTCTTTTGCTTCTTTATGAACCACTTGTGCTTCTTTATGCATCCCTGCTCCTTCTCTCTGTACTTCTCTTGCCCCATTCTGCATCCCTGTTCCATCTTTCTGCTCTTCTTTTGTTTCTTTCTTCATGTCTCTTGCTTCTTTCAGCACCCCTTCCCAATTTCTCCACCACTGTTCTCTACTTTTTAATCTCTGTTACTTCTTTCTCCACTTCTCTTGCCTCTTTCTCCATCCCTCGTCCCTCTTTATGCATCTCTGTTGCTTCTTTCTGCTCCTTTCTTGTTTCTTTCTACACCTCTGTCCTTTCTTTCTGCAACCCTTGTGCCTGTTTCTGCACCTTTTCCCTCTTTCTGCACCTTATTCCCTCTTTCTGCACCACTCTTCCCTCTTTATACACCCCTCTTGCCTCTTTCTGCACCTCTATTGCTTTTTTCTGTACCACTCTTCTCTTTTTCTGCATTCCTTTTTCTGCACATCTATTCCTTCTTTCTGCACTTCTTTTGTTTCTTTCTGCAACTCTCTTGCTTCTTTCTGCACACCTCGTGCCTCTTTCACACCCCACTACCCGATTTCTGTACACCTATTGCCTTTTACTGCACCTTTGCTCCTTCTTTATGCACTTCGTTTGTTGCTTTCTGCACCTCTCTTGTTTCTTTATGTATCCGTCTTGCCTCATTGTCTACCCGCCTCCCCTTCTGCATCTCTATCTATTTTGTGCATTTTCCTTCTTTCTGCACCTCTCTTGCTTCTTACTGCACCCATTGTGCCTTTTTCTGCACCCCTCATCCTTTTTTCTGCACTCCTCATGCCTCTTTCTGCACCTCTGTTGCTTTTTTCTGTACTACTTTTGTTTCTTTCTGTAACTCTCACTTCTTTCTGTACCACGTTTGCCTCTTTCTGTACCTCTGTTCCTTCTTTCTGCATCTCTATTGCTTCTTTCTGCACGTCTTGTGTTTCTTTCCGCAACTCTTCTACTTCTTTCTGCACACCAACTGCTTCTTTCCATACCTATTTTGCTTCTTTATGCACCACTTGTGCTTCTTTCTGTACCCCTCATCCTTCTTTCTGCACCCCGCTTGCCTCTTTCTGCATCTCTGTTTCTTCTTTATGCACTTCTTTTGTTTCTTCCTGTACCTCTCTTGCTTCTTTCTGCACCTTCTTTTCCAAATTTCTGCACCACTATTCTCCTTTTTTGAAATTCTGTTACTTCTTTTTGCATTTTTCTCCATCCCTCATCCCTCTTTATGCTCCTCTGTTGCTTCTTTCTACACTTCCCTTGCTTCTTTCTGCAACCCTTGTGCCTCTTTGTGCACCTTCTTCCCTCTTTCTACACCTTCTTCCCTCTTTCTGCACCACTCTTCCCTCTTTTTAGACCCCTCTTGCCTCTTTCTGCCCCTTTGTTGCTTTTTTGTACCACTCTTCTCTCTTTCTGCACTCCTCTTGCCTCTTTCTGCACATCTGTTCCTTATTTCTGCACTTCTTTTGTTTCTTTCTGCAATTGTCTTGCTTCTTTCTGCATGCCTCCTGCTTCTTTCTGCACCCCTTGTGCCTTTTTCACACCCCTCTACCCTATTTCTGTACGCCTCTTGACTTTTACTGTACCTTTGTTCCTTATTTATGCACTTCTTTTGTTTCATTCTGCACCTCTCTTGTTTCTTTCGGTATCCCTCTTGACTCTTTGCCCACCCCACTACAACCTTCTGCATCTCTGTTTCTTTTTTATGCATTTCTCATTCTTCGTTCTGCATCTCTCTTTCTTCTCACTGCACACCTTGTGCTTCTTTCTGCACCTCTCATCCCTTTTTCTGAACTTCTCTTGCCTCTTTCTGCAACTCTGTTGCTTCTTTCTGTACTTCTTTTGTTTCTTCCTACACCCCCCTTGCCTCTTTATGTACCTTTGTTCCTTCTTTCTGCACTTCTTTTGTTTCTTTCTGCACCTCTCTTCTTTTTTCTGTATCCTGCTTTCCTCTTTGTCCACCCCACTTTCCCTTCTACATCTCTGTTGCTATTTTATGCATTTAATTTCTTTCTGCATCTCTCTTGCTTCTTACTGCTCCACTTGCGCCTCTTTCTGCACCCCTCATCCCTTTTTCTGCACTCCTCTTGACTCTTTCTGCACCTCTGTTGCTTCGTTCTGCACTTATTTTTTTCTTCCTGCACCCCTCTTGCCTTTTTCTGTACCTCTGTTCCTTCTTTCTGCACTTCTTTTGTTTTTGTTTTTTATGCACCCCTCACTTCTTTCAGTACCACTTTTGCCTCTTTCTACATCCCTCGTGCCTCTTTCTGTTCCTCTGTTCCTTTTTGTGCACTTCTTTTGTTTCTTTCTGCATCTGTCTTGCTTCTTTCTGCCCTCTTGCATCTTTCTCCACCCCTCTTCTCTCTTTCTTCACCCCAGTTGCCTCTTCCTGCACCTCTGTTCCTTCTTTCTGCACTTCTTTTGTTTCTTTCTGTACATCTCTTGCTTCTTTCTGCACCCCTTGTGCCTCTTTCTGTACCACTCTTCCCTCATTTTGTGCCCCTATTGCTTCTTTCTGCACCTCTTTTGCTCCTTTCTGTACTACTCTTTCTTCTTTCTTCACCTCTTTGCTTCTTTCTGCACCACTCGTGCTTCTTTCTGTACCCTTCTTTCCTCTTTCTGCACCTCTGTCCATTCTTTCTGCGCTTCTTTTGTTTCTTTCTGCATCTCTCTTGTTTTTTTCAGTATCCCGCTTGCCTCTTTGTCGACTCCACTCCCCCTTCTGCATCTCTGTTGCTATTTTAGGCATTTCTCTTTTTTCTTTCTGCATCTCTCTTGCTTCTTACTGCACCCCGTGTGCCTCTTTCTGCACCCCTCATCCCTTTTTCTGCACTCCTCTTGCCTCTTTCTGCACCACTGTTCCTTCTTTCTGCACTTCTTTTGTTTCTTTCTGCACATCTCACTTCTTTCAGCACCACATTTGCATCTTTCTGCACCCGTCGTGCCTCTTTCTGTTCCTTCTTTCTGCACTTCTTTTGTTTCTTTCCGCAGCTGTCTTGCTTCTTTCTACCCTCTTGCCTCTTCTCCATCCCTCTTCTCTCTTTCTGTACCCCAGTTGCCTCTTTCTGCACATCTTTTGTTTCTTTCTGTACATCTCTTGCTTCTTTCTGCCCCCTTGTGCCTCTTTCTGTGCCACTCTTCCCTCTTTTTGCACCCCTCTTGCTTATTTCTGTACCTCTCTTTCCACTTTCTATACCTCAGTGTCCTCTTTTTACTTCTCCGTTGCTTCTTTCTGTACTTCTCTTGCCTATCTCTTCACCCCTCATCCCCTTTTGCTTAAGCCAATCTGAATATATTGCAGATTAAGTGCTATTTGGCAGATGGCCTTGTAGTTTAAATAATGTTTTGTTGTGTATATAAGATTTTATAGTGTGCTCACTAGAAAAAAGGTTGTGCTAGATTATTCAAGGGTGGGCACTTTGGTATATATGGTATGTGATTGCACGGATGGATGTGTCGACTAGTGTAATAAAGGTATGAGTCTGTCACGGTGTATATGTTGTGGATATAGGTCACATTTTAGTAAGTGAATGTGTAGGTCAAATTAAGATGGGATTCCAAGAAAACACAAAAAAAGAGAATTGATAGTCATTTTGTATTTTTGTATATTTGTATCTGTATCTTTTGAATAGTTCTTATATATAGACACCAAAAAATGAAAAAGGGTTTCTGAATATAGTTGAAAAAGATGATGATTAAAATTGAACTGAAAAAGTAGTTGTACAAGGGTAATTGTTTTGGTCATTGTGCCTTGAACTAATGTGTAAATAACTGTGCAGTGTTGGCAACTTGTTTTGTTTATTGATGACATGCCTACAGCATATCTAAGAGGTCACATATGTCTACTGAATCGTGTATTTAACAGTTGACAAACTGCTTTTAAATGTCAAGTGAGGCTGGTAGTCGCACTGCACAGACAGACTCTGCAGTAGTAGGCCTAACAAATGTTCAAATAACTATTTGTCTGGATGGTTGACTGGGTTGAGCCATGCTTGCCAACATATCTGAGTGAGTGTAAGATTACACCTGTAGCAGTGTCATGAGATGTTTAAGTAAATGTGGCAGTATGTGACTGTTAGAACCGGGATCCCTGGTTGGCTGACGTAGGTACCTTAGGCCAAGTAGGGACCTGCGTTCCAACATCAAGGAAAGGAAGGTCACCTTCTTAGATAGCACTGCTCACCCCCTCGGTTCCTTGGCATGAGCAGCCAGGCTTATCTTCAAGACAAATGTGTAAAGTATTCGCAGCCACGCTCACAATAATCCAATGATGACCCCACAAATAGACCCCACACAAGTTTTATAAAACAAGTATAAACGTAATGTAAAAAGGTATACAATAAGAGCACACAATATAAAACCAACATATGAGGTTGTGTTACATTTCTCCTTGCTGGTTGTTAGGCCAGTCAGCCCTTGTAAGTTCTGGCAATGTCAATGAGCACTTCTAAACATTTTCCTGCACTCCTAATATCAAGTCATACAGTTTGTAGTGCTAGAATCAGGCACTTTTGCAATGTAAATATACTGTAATGCATAACATAGCAATAAGACACTCTGCAATGAAAAGAATACAATGCGTAACACAACAATCAGGCACTTTGCAAGGTAAAATAAAGCAATGCGTAATGCAACCACCAGTTTTGTCTTTCTGCAAAAATAAGGCAATGCATATAAACTAATCAGGTAATTCGTTATGCAGGAATAATTGAATGTGCAATACGTTAATCAGGTAGTTTGTTATGCAGAAACAAGGCAATGAGTCATACGACAATCAGGTAGTTTGTTATACAGAAATGATGCAATGTGTAATACATCAGTCAGGTACTCCGTTCTGCAGAAATGGAATACTACGTAGTACACACACACCCGATGACCGAGCCTTAGGCGGTCTCTCCGCCTCTCCTTCTGACCTGCAGTCATCCTCCCACAGTTGCCCCAACAAAGTATGATGTAATCTCAAAGTGCAGCTTTGCACTCCAGCCCCTGTACCGCCACTCCCTTGGCAATACGGGCCGCGATACGAGCCAAAGCAGAGGCTCACGTTGCCAACACGAGAGAAAGGCCGAGAGCATCTCCCTCCAAGCCCAGCCCCAGGAGTCAAAACAGGTTTGTGGGGGGCAAGAACCCACTCTCCTCTCTTCATCCAGTGGCTGGGCCTCCAATGCAGCTTTGTGATATGGCAACGGCGGCTTGGGACAGTAACTAACCCCCTCCGGGACTGCCGGTCCGGGCCACTTCATTTGCGAAGATCCCAGGCTGCCACAAAGCACACACACACAACGTCACTGAGTCTTCCTTCACTCTGAGTGCACAATCACTGGGCACTCCACACACAGGTCTCAGGCTACACGAAGATCAAGCACACATCATTGATGGGAGACTCACTTTACTCCGGTGCACACAATAACACGGTAAATCCTCACAAAAGTCTCACGGTGCACAACACACCCGCACACAGCGGCGATGAGACTCACTTGGATTCCGGTGCACACAATAACAAGGCAAATCCTCACAAAGGTCTCACAGATCTAAATGCACATGCTCACAGCATCGATGAGACTCACTTGGATTCTGGTGCACACGATAACAAGGCAAATCATTACGGAGATCTCCCGGTGCACAATGCACCCACCCACAGCGGCGCTGAGACTCTCTTTGTAGAACATGGAAACCTTCTCAGTGGTCCCACTGATACGTGGTCCTTTTAAACCAACAAAGAAGAAATTGGCACAGAAGCTGAAATATAAAAGCAACATCTTTATTAACCTCAAATGAGGGAGACTATGTCACACAGAAGCCTTAGCAACTGAATGAGGCAGTCCAAGGAGTACAGAAAACAGGGGCCTTATATATACTTAGGGTTACATAGTCAGCATAAGACCAAGGGGCAGTCCTGGCTCATGTAAGCATACAAAATGACTAATATGGGCAAGCAAGATCTGCTTGCTCAACAAAGTGGGAGGAACCAACAGTTGCTAATTCTGGTGAACACACCCTGACATTGACAGACTAAAAACAGTTGCAAGGACAGCTTCAAGCTCAACTGAGCATGTGCGAAGGTGGAAGATGCTGAATATAGTTTGTTTCTAGGCAGATTTAAAAGAGCAGTCAACACTGAGGGAGGACAACGCACATGGCGAGCATGTGGCAGCACATGGAAAACTAAAACGGCTGCCAGAAATACAAAATGGCTTTCAGCTCATGCTAACAAATCTGTCCAATCTTTAACAGATAGTCCTTTTAGCATGAGCTAAAGACATTCCCATGATCCAGTAGGAACATAGAAAATATTTGCATATTAATTTTCATAAATTTATCAATATCCTAGTTCATTGCTAGGTGGGCATTTTCCATTCTAAACATGTCATTAAGTGGGTACATGCAAAGTATAAGCAGGAATACAAAGAGAACTGAGCATCGGGTCATAATTAACATTCAGATAGCAGGAGAAAGTAATGACCACTATTACAAATGGAATTATAATTTTTCTAGTCCTAAGCAAAAGCAAATCATAAAATCATCTAGTAAACATTTTCAGGGCTCCTATTCATTTCAGTGACTATTCATTTTAATTTCAGAATACCCAACAGCACATATCTAATAAAAACATTTTCCAATTGACTGTTACATTTTCCTTGTATGAGGGATAGAACATCACTCATATCTGGGACCAGGAGGACCACACAGGGCCATAGGAATTAAGACAAAGATCTGCAAAGGGCTGCTCCTTCTCAAAAATGGGACGACTAATGGGGTACATTATTAACAAGAAAAAGAAGAAGTCCTTGGGAAAATTGAAGCCGCTGTACAACCAAGCCAGAGGGGAGTCTTCTCCCTGTGTCCATTTGAGCCTCACAGGCAGGCTCTTGTTGTTTCCCGGTGGAGCTGCACAACTTGCAACTCAAGAGTCACAGCCCAGTTTCAAGGGAAAAGTCTCTTCTTTCAGGATAGGGCAGTTACCCCCCAGGCAAATGCTCTTAGCGATACTGTCCAGTGTCTCAGGCAGTGCACCAGTTTTCTTCACTTCAATCTAACAGGAACCAGAGACACAGAACCTGTACCCTGAACTCAAGTCCCTCCCTAACTCATGTATTGCTCTGCTGGCGCACTGCTCATTTATTGGGGCCACACATTGCATCCAGTGTGCCCAGGTATCTCCTGACCAACAAACAAAGGTGCAGCCTTGAATTAACTTTGGGACCAGGATTCAGAGGCCTGATGCTAGGATCTCTGAAGCAAACCTTGTTTCAAAAGGGGTCACCTCAAGCAAAGCCTCCTCGCCATTCTGGTTGGTCTGTGACTCTCAGCTGGGCATGATCCACGATTTCTCCTTTCTGATTTGTGACCCCGTCTTTCTCCCAAGACAGTGGCAGGGGTACACAATTCATTTCAGGGCTTCCGCCTTCACTGAGGTCTTAGTGCCCGCAATGCCTATGCTGGTTACCTTCACTTTGGCTTCAAACTGGACCGGTGCTGACACTGACTCCCCAGGCTGAATCTGATGTCTGGGCCCCTCTGGTAATGGTTGTAAAGCAGCAAATATCTATTGCTGGACAGAACAAAAGGTCTTTAGACAAGGCACAGAAACAGTCTATCAACAGAGAGGATAGTGTCAGAATACTTCCTAGTCTTGAGATGCCCCATATATTAGCAAGGCACCCAAGAACCATTTTCATCTATCTATGAGAGAGTAAGAAAAACATGGACCTATTGGCAAGTAGAAAAGGAATTCTTTGACAAGAATATTACATCACCCAATCCCAAGCAGCCAAGGAAGTCTGCATTCATTTACTAAATTGTGAGGAAAAGAGAAAAACAACACAGACATACCCTAAATCCTTACATTGGTGTATTCCTGTGTACTAATCTGAAAACCCTCCAAAAAAAGGAAATGTTCTACACTTTTGCTCATAAACTTAACATTACTTTTACAGGACTGCAAGCACTGCTAAAATTCTTCTTCGTAATAAAAGCACATACATTGAACGCTGAGGAACATGCTCTCATGTTATAGGAGCAGCAGGAAAATCTAAAACTGCTAATTTAACAGGAGTTTGATCTATAAAACATTTCCTTCAAAACATTTTTGCTAAGGATCATATGGGCATCTTCCCTGCTTTCTACTTTTCATGATCCAAACTATGCAACATCAGCTCTAATAAGAACTGTCAGTTTATTTACACGGACTAGCTAATAAAAAAACTAGCAATGCCCTTGCTAAACTATGGGGCATATTACCAACATTTAGCAATATTTATCGCTAACGATGCTTAGCAACACATTTTTTAACGCTAAGCATCGCCGGAAATTATCGCAGAGATAACTTGCTATTAGCAAGGTTTATCTCAGAAGTGATAAAAATCCTCACGCTAACTGTCAATTGAGAGATTATCCCTGGAAAACCAACGATAATCTCTCAAAGTTTGGCGTTAGCTTGATGATAGGGGCTCACAAACTTAGCCATGATATCCACTTTCCATATGATAACATGGCCAAGTCAGGAAAATACCAGGTGTAAAAAAAGCAGTGCTAACCGCGGTTAGGGCTGCTTTTTTTATCATTAACAGGGTTAGCGAAATCCTTGATAATAGGAGAAATGTCGCTTAACATCATTTCTCCTATTATTTTTCTCGGGAACGCCCCCTTTGCATCTCATTAGAGATGCAAGGGGAAGCATAGAGAAAAAGTGTGCTAACATGCGAATTTGCGTGTTAGCACCCTGTTGCTGATAGGGAGATCATTTTATCTCCGCTTTCTCTGCTTTTAAAGCCAAAAAAGCAGAGATAAATCCCTTGATAATATGCCCCTATGTTCCATGGAATAGCATACAGT
>NW_028242736.1:0-40563 GCF_964263255.1 Lissotriton vulgaris | reverse complement strand
GATTTTGAGTAAGCAAAACTCTGTAAAAAATGGCCGTTTTGGTCACTGTGAGGGTTTAAAAAGTGGTTATTCAACATGAGGCCCGATCAAAATGACATTTTGAATAAGTGTGTTTAAAGTCATTTCTGTGCCTGAAATTGGTCAAAATTGAAGATTTTGAGTAAGCAAAACTCTGTAAAAATGGCAGTTTTGGTCACTGTGAGGGTTTAAAAAGTGGTTATTCAACATGAGGCCCGATCAAAATGACATTTTGAATCATTTTTGGTAGAGTCCAAAAAATCAATTTTCTGATGAAAAACGATGACCCCGGACCAGTCGAACGTTGAAAAATGGTCAATATTGATGAAATTTTAACATTTAATCTTTTGACTTTAAATGACGGTTGGATGTGAGTTATTACTTTTTCAACTAAAATAAGTGTGTTTAAAGTCAATTCTGTGCCTGAAATTGGTCAAAATTGAAGATTTTGAGTAAGCAAAACTCTGTAAAAATGGCAGTTTTGGTCACTGTGAGGGTTTAAAAAGTGGTTATTCAACATGAGGCCCGATCAAAATGACATTTTGAATCATTTTTGGTAGAGTCCAAAAAATCAATTTTCTGATGAAAAACGATGACCCCGGACCAGTCGAACGTTGAAAAAATGGTCAATATTGATGAAATTTTAACATTTAATCTTTTGACTTTAAATGACGGTTGGATGTGAGTTATTACTTTTTCAACTAAAATAAGTGTGTTTAAAGTCATTTCTGTGCCTGAAATTGGTCAAAATTGAAGATTTTGAGTAAGCAAAACTCTGTAAAAATGGCAGTTTTGGTCACTGTGAGGGTTTAAAAAGTGGTTATTCAACATGAGGCCCGATCCAAAATGACATTTTGAATCATTTTTGGTAGAGTCCAAAAAATCAATTTTCTGATGAAAAACGATGACCCCGGACCAGTCGAACGTTGAAAAAATGGTCAATATTGATGAAATTTTAACATTTAATCTTTTGACTTTAAATGACGGTTGGATGTGAGTTATTACTTTTTCAACTAAAATAAGTGTGTTTAAAGTCATTTCTGTGCCTGAAATTGGTCAAAATTGAAGATTTTGAGTAAGCAAAACTCTGTAAAAATGGCAGTTTTGGTCACTGTGAGGGTTTAAAAAGTGGTTATTCAACATGAGGCCCGATCCAAATGACATTATGAATCATTTTTGGTAGAGTCCAAAAAATCCATTTTCTGATGAAAAACGATGACCCCGGACCAGTCGAACGTTGAAAAAATGGTCAATATTGATGAAATTTTAACATTTAATCTTTTGACTTTAAATGACGGTTGGATGTGAGTTATTACTTTTTCAACTAAAATAAGTGTGTTTAAAGTCATTTCTGTGCCTGAAATTGGTCAAAATTGAAGATTTTGAGTAAGCAAAACTCTGTAAAAATGGCAGTTTTGGTCACTGTGAGGGTTTAAAAAGTGGTTATTCAACATGAGGCCCGATCAAAATGACATTTTGAATCATTTTTGGTAGAGTCCAAAATATATTCAATTTTCTGATGAAAAACGATGACCCCGGACCAGTCGAACGTTGAAAAAATGGTCAATATTGATGAAATTTTAACATTTAATCTTTTGACTTTAAATGACGGTTGGATGTGAGTTATTACTTTTTCAACTAAAATAAGTGTGTTTAAAGTCATTTCTGTGCCTGAAATTGGTCAAAATTGAAGATTTTGAGTAAGCAAAACTCTGTAAAAATGGCAAGTTTTGGTCACTGTGAGGGTTTAAAAAGTGGTTATTCAACATGAGGCCCGATCCAAATGACATTTTGAATCATTTTTGGTAGAGTCCAAAAAATCAATTTTCTGATGAAAAACGATGACCCCGGACCAGTCGAACGTTGAAAAAATGGTCAATATTGATGAAATTTTAACATTTAATCTTTTGACTTTAAATGACGGTTGGATGTGAGTTATTACTTTTTCAACTAAAATAAGTGTGTTTAAAGTCATTTCTGTGCCTGAAATTGGTCAAAATTGAAGATTTTGAGTAAGCAAAACTGTAAAAATGGCAGTTTTGGTCACCGTGAGGGTTTAAAAAGTGGTTATTCAACATGAGGCCCGATCAAAATGACATTTTGAATCATTTTTGGTAGAGTCCAAAAAATCAATTTTCTGATGAAAAACGATGACCCCGGACCAGTCGAACGTTGAAAAAATGGTCAATATTGATGAAATTTTAACATTTAATCTTTTGACTTTAAATGACGGTTGGATGTGAGTTATTACTTTTTCAACTAAAATAAGTGTGTTTAAAGTCATTTCTGTGCCTGAAATTGGTCAAAATTGAAGATTTTGAGTAAGCAAAACTGTAAAAATGGCAATTTTGGTCACTGTGAGGGTTTAAAAAGTGGTTTTTTCAACATGAGGCCCGATCCAAATGACATTTTGAATCATTTTTGGTAGAGTCCAAAAAAATCAATTTTCTGATGAAAAACGATGACCCCGGACCAGTCGAACGTTGAAAAAATGGTCAATATTGATGAAATTTTAACATTTAATCTTTTGACTTTAAATGACGGTTGGATGTGAGTTATTACTTTTTCAACTAAAATAAGTGTGTTTAAAGTCATTTCTGTGCCTGAAATTGGTCAAAATTGAAGATTTTGAGTAAGCAAAACTCTGTAAAAATGGCAGTTTTGGTCACTGTGAGGGTTTAAAAAGTGGTTATTCAACATGAGGCCCGATCCAAATGACATTTTGAATCATTTTTGGTAGAGTCCAAAAAATCCATTTTCTGATGAAAAACGATGACCCCGGACCAGTCGAACGTTGAAAAAATGGTCAATATTGATGAAATTTTAACATTTAATCTTTTGACTTTAAATGACGGTTGGATGTGAGTTATTACTTTTTCAACTAAAATAAGTGTGTTTAAAGTCATTTCTGTGCCTGAAATTGGTCAAAATTGAAGATTTTGAGTAAGCAAAACTCTGTAAAAATGGCAGTTTTGGTCACTGTGAGGGTTTAAAAAGTGGTTATTCAACATGAGGCCCGATCAAAATGACATTTTGAATCATTTTTGGTAGAGTCCAAAAAATCCATTTTCTGATGAAAAACGATGACCCCGGACCAGTCGAACGTTGAAAAAATGGTCAATATTGATGAAATTTTAACATTTAATCTTTTGACTTTAAATGACGGTTGGATGTGAGTTATTACTTTTTCAACTAAAATAAGTGTGTTTAAAGTCAATTCTGTGCCTGAAATTGGTCAAAATTGAAGATTTTGAGTAAGCAAAACTCTGTAAAAATGGCAGTTTTGGTCACTGTGAGGGTTTAAAAAGTGGTTATTCAACATGAGGCCCGATCAAAATGACATTTTGAATCATTTTTGGTAGAGTCCAAAAAATCAATTTTCTGATGAAAAACGATGACCCCGGACCAGTCGAACGTTGAAAAAATGGTCAATATTGATGAAATTTTAACATTTAATCTTTTGACTTTAAATGACGGTTGGATGTGAGTTATTACTTTTTCAACTAAAATAAGTGTGTTTAAAGTCATTTCTGTGCCTGAAATTGGTCAAAATTGAAGATTTTGAGTAAGCAAAACTCTGTAAAAATTGCAGTTTTGGTCACTGTGAGGGTTTAAAAAGTGGTTATTCAACATGAGGCCCGATCCAAAATGACATTTTGAATCATTTTTGGTAGAGTCCAAAAAATCAATTTTCTGATGAAAAACGATGACCCCGGACCAGTCGAACGTTGAAAAAATGGTCAATATTGATGAAATTTTAACATTTAATCTTTTGACTTTAAATGACGGTTGGATGTGAGTTATTACTTTTTCAACTAAAATAAGTGTGTTTAAAGTCATTTCTGTGCCTGAAATTGGTCAAAATTGAAGATTTTGAGTAAGCAAAACTCTGTAAAAATGGCAGTTTTGGTCACTGTGAGGGTTTAAAAAGTGGTTATTCAACATGAGGCCCGATCCAAATGACATTATGAATCATTTTTGGTAGAGTCCAAAAAATCCATTTTCTGATGAAAAACGATGACCCCGGACCAGTCGAACGTTGAAAAAATGGTCAATATTGATGAAATTTTAACATTTAATCTTTTGACTTTAAATGACGGTTGGATGTGAGTTATTACTTTTTCAACTAAAATAAGTGTGTTTAAAGTCATTTCTGTGCCTGAAATTGGTCAAAATTGAAGATTTTGAGTAAGCAAAACTCTGTAAAAATGGCAGTTTTGGTCACTGTGAGGGTTTAAAAAGTGGTTATTCAACATGAGGCCCGATCAAAATGACATTTTGAATCATTTTTGGTAGAGTCCAAAAAATTAATTTTCTGATGAAAAACGATGACCCCGGAACAGTCGAACGTTGAAAAAATGGTCAATATTGATGAAATTTTAACATTTAATCTTTTGACTTTAAATGACGGTTGGATGTGAGTTATTACTTTTTCAACTAAAATAAGTGTGTTTAAAGTCATTTCTGTGCCTGAAATTGGTCAAAATTGAAGATTTTGAGTAAGCAAAACTCTGTAAAAATGGCAATTTTGGTCACTGTGAGGGTTTAAAAAGTGGTTATTCAACATGAGGCCCGATCCAAATGACATTTTGAATCATTTTTGGTAGAGTCCAAAAAATCAATTTTCTGATGAAAAACGATGACCCCGGACCAGTCGAACGTTGAAAAAATGGTCAATATTGATGAAATTTTAACATTTAATCTTTTGACTTTAAATGACGGTTGGATGTGAGTTATTACTTTTTCAACTAAAATAAGTGTGTTTAAAGTCATTTCTGTGCCTGAAATTGGTCAAAATTGAAGATTTTGAGTAAGCAAAACTGTAAAAATGGCAGTTTTGGTCACCGTGAGGGTTTAAAAAGTGGTTATTCAACATGAGGCCCGATCAAAATGACATTTTGAATCATTTTTGGTAGAGTCCAAAAAATCAATTTTCTGATGAAAAACGATGACCCCGGACCAGTCGAACGTTGAAAAAATGGTCAATATTGATGAAATTTTAACATTTAATCTTTTGACTTTAAATGACGGTTGGATGTGAGTTATTACTTTTTCAACTAAAATAAGTGTGTTTAAAGTCATTTCTGTGCCTGAAATTGGTCAAAATTGAAGATTTTGAGTAAGCAAAACTGTAAAAATGGCAATTTTGGTCACTGTGAGGGTTTAAAAAGTGGTTATTTAACATGAGGCCCGATCCAAATGACATTTTGAATCATTTTTGGTAGAGTCCCAAAAAATCAATTTTCTGATGAAAAACGATGACCCCGGACCAGTCGAACGTTGAAAAAATGGTCAATATTGATGAAATTTTAACATTTAATCTTTTGACTTTAAATGACGGTTGGATGTGAGTTATTACTTTTTCAACTAAAATAAGTGTGTTTAAAGTCATTTCTGTGCCTGAAATTGGTCAAAATTGAAGATTTTGAGTAAGCAAAACTCTGTAAAAATGGCAGTTTTGGTCACTGTGAGGGTTTAAAAAGTGGTTATTCAACATGAGGCCCGATCCAAATGACATTTTGAATCATTTTTGGTAGAGTCCAAAAAATCCATTTTCTGATGAAAAACGATGACCCCGGACCAGTCGAACGTTGAAAAAATGGTCAATATTGATGAAATTTTAACATTTAATCTTTTGACTTTAAATGACGGTTGGATGTGAGTTATTACTTTTTCAACTAAAATAAGTGTGTTTAAAGTCATTTCTGTGCCTGAAATTGGTCAAAATTGAAGATTTTGAGTAAGCAAAACTCTGTAAAAATGGCAGTTTTGGTCACTGTGAGGGTTTAAAAAGTGGTTATTCAACATGAGGCCCGATCCAAATGACATTTTGAATCATTTTTGGTAGAGTCCAAAAAATCCATTTTCTGATGAAAAACGATGACCCCGGACCAGTCGAACGTTGAAAAAATGGTCAATATTGATGAAATTTTAACATTTAATCTTTTGACTTTAAATGACGGTTGGATGTGAGTTATTACTTTTTCAACTAAAATAAGTGTGTTTAAAGTCATTTCTGTGCCTGAAATTGGTCAAAATTGAAGATTTTGAGTAAGCAAAACTGTAAAAATGGCAGTTTTGGTCACTGTGAGGGTTTAAAAAGTGGTTATTCAACATGAGGCCCGATCCAAATGACATTTTGAATCATTTTTGGTAGAGTCCAAAAAATCCATTTTCTGATGAAAAACGATGACCCCGGACCAGTCGAACGTTGAAAAAATGGTCAATATTGATGAAATTTTAACATTTAATCTTTTGACTTTAAATGACGGTTGGATGTGAGTTATTACTTTTTCAACTAAAATAAGTGTGTTTAAAGTCATTTCTGTGCCTGAAATTGGTCAAAATTGAAGATTTTGAGTAAGCAAAACTCTGTAAAAATGGCAGTTTTGGTCACTGTGAGGGTTTAAAAAGTGGTTATTCAACATGAGGCCCGATCAAAATGACATTTTGAATAAGTGTGTTTAAAGTCATTTCTGTGCCTGAAATTGGTCAAAATTGAAGATTTTGAGTAAGCAAAACTCTGTAAAAATGGCAGTTTTGGTCACTGTGAGGGTTTAAAAAGTGGTTATTCAACATGAGGCCCGATCAAAATGACATTTTGAATCATTTTTGGTAGAGTCCAAAAAATCAATTTTCTGATGAAAAACGATGACCCCGGACCAGTCGAACGTTGAAAAAATGGTCAATATTGATGAAATTTTAACATTTAATCTTTTGACTTTAAATGACGGTTGGATGTGAGTTATTACTTTTTCAACTAAAATAAGTGTGTTTAAAGTCAATTCTGTGCCTGAAATTGGTCAAAATTGAAGATTTTGAGTAAGCAAAACTCTGTAAAAATGGCAGTTTTGGTCACTGTGAGGGTTTAAAAAGTGGTTATTCAACATGAGGCCCGATCAAAATGACATTTTGAATCATTTTTGGTAGAGTCCAAAAAATCAATTTTCTGATGAAAAACGATGACCCCGGACCAGTCGAACGTTGAAAAAATGGTCAATATTGATGAAATTTTAACATTTAATCTTTTGACTTTAAATGACGGTTGGATGTGAGTTATTACTTTTTCAACTAAAATAAGTGTGTTTAAAGTCATTTCTGTGCCTGAAATTGGTCAAAATTGAAGATTTTGAGTAAGCAAAACTCTGTAAAAATTGCAGTTTTGGTCACTGTGAGGGTTTAAAAAGTGGTTATTCAACATGAGGCCCGATCCAAATGACATTTTGAATCATTTTTGGTAGAGTCCAAAAAATCAATTTTCTGATGAAAAACGATGACCCCGGACCAGTCGAACGTTGAAAAAATGGTCAATATTGATGAAATTTTAACATTTAATCTTTTGACTTTAAATGACGGTTGGATGTGAGTTATTACTTTTTCAACTAAAATAAGTGTGTTTAAAGTCATTTCTGTGCCTGAAATTGGTCAAAATTGAAGATTTTGAGTAAGCAAAACTCTGTAAAAATGGCAGTTTTGGTCACTGTGAGGGTTTAAAAAGTGGTTATTCAACATGAGGCCCGATCCAAATGACATTATGAATCATTTTTGGTAGAGTCCAAAAAATCCATTTTCTGATGAAAAACGATGACCCCGGACCAGTCGAACGTTGAAAAAATGGTCAATATTGATGAAATTTTAACATTTAATCTTTTGACTTTAAATGACGGTTGGATGTGAGTTATTACTTTTTCAACTAAAATAAGTGTGTTTAAAGTCATTTCTGTGCCTGAAATTGGTCAAAATTGAAGATTTTGAGTAAGCAAAACTCTGTAAAAATGGCAGTTTTGGTCACTGTGAGGGTTTAAAAAGTGGTTATTCAACATGAGGCCCGATCCAAATGACATTTTGAATCATTTTTGGTAGAGTCCAAAAAATCAATTTTCTGATGAAAAACGATGACCCCGGACCAGTCGAACGTTGAAAAAATGGTCAATATTGATGAAATTTTAACATTTAATCTTTTGACTTTAAATGACGGTTGGATGTGAGTTATTACTTTTTCAACTAAAATAAGTGTGTTTAAAGTCATTTCTGTGCCTGAAATTGGTCAAAATTGAAGATTTTGAGTAAGCAAAACTCTGTAAAAATGGCAGTTTTGGTCACTGTGAGGGTTTAAAAAGTGGTTATTCAACATGAGGCCCGATCCAAATGACATTTTGAATCATTTTTGGTAGAGTCCAAAAAATCCATTTTCTGATGAAAAACGATGACCCCGGACCAGTCGAACGTTGAAAAAATGGTCAATATTGATGAAATTTTAACATTTAATCTTTTGACTTTAAATGACGGTTGGATGTGAGTTATTACTTTTTCAACTAAAATAAGTGTGTTTAAAGTCATTTCTGTGCCTGAAATTGGTCAAAATTGAAGATTTTGAGTAAGCAAAACTCTGTAAAAATGGCAGTTTTGGTCACTGTGAGGGTTTAAAAAGTGGTTATTCAACATGAGGCCCGATCAAAATGACATTTTGAATCATTTTTGGTAGAGTCCAAAAAATTAATTTTCTGATGAAAAACGATGACCCCGGACCAGTCGAACGTTGAAAAAATGGTCAATATTGATGAAATTTTAACATTTAATCTTTTGACTTTAAATGACGGTTGGATGTGAGTTATTACTTTTTCAACTAAAATAAGTGTGTTTAAAGTCATTTCTGTGCCTGAAATTGGTCAAAATTGAAGATTTTGAGTAAGCAAAACTCTGTAAAAATGGCAGTTTTGGTCACTGTGAGGGTTTAAAAAGTGGTTATTCAACATGAGGCCCGATCCAAATGACATTTTGAATCATTTTTGGTAGAGTCCAAAAAATCCATTTTCTGATGAAAAACGATGACCCCGGACCAGTCGAACGTTGAAAAAATGGTCAATATTGATGAAATTTTAACATTTAATCTTTTGACTTTAAATGACGGTTGGATGTGAGTTATTACTTTTTCAACTAAAATAAGTGTGTTTAAAGTCATTTCTGTGCCTGAAATTGGTCAAAATTGAAGATTTTGAGTAAGCAAAACTCTGTAAAAATGGCAGTTTTGGTCACTGTGAGGGTTTAAAAAGTGGTTATTCAACATGAGGCCCGATCAAAATGACATTTTGAATAAGTGTGTTTAAAGTCATTTCTGTGCCTGAAATTGGTCAAAATTGAAGATTTTGAGTAAGCAAAACTCTGTAAAAATGGCAGTTTTGGTCACTGTGAGGGTTTAAAAAGTGGTTATTCAACATGAGGCCCGATCAAAATGACATTTTGAATCATTTTTGGTAGAGTCCAAAAAATCAATTTTCTGATGAAAAACGATGACCCCGGACCAGTCGAACGTTGAAAAAATGGTCAATATTGATGAAATTTTAACATTTAATCTTTTGACTTTAAATGACGGTTGGATGTGAGTTATTACTTTTTCAACTAAAATAAGTGTGTTTAAAGTCAATTCTGTGCCTGAAATTGGTCAAAATTGAAGATTTTGAGTAAGCAAAACTCTGTAAAAATGGCAGTTTTGGTCACTGTGAGGGTTTAAAAAGTGGTTATTCAACATGAGGCCCGATCAAAATGACATTTTGAATCATTTTTGGTAGAGTCCAAAAAATCAATTTTCTGATGAAAAACGATGACCCCGGACCAGTCGAACGTTGAAAAAATGGTCAATATTGATGAAATTTTAACATTTAATCTTTTGACTTTAAATGACGGTTGGATGTGAGTTATTACTTTTTCAACTAAAATAAGTGTGTTTAAAGTCATTTCTGTGCCTGAAATTGGTCAAAATTGAAGATTTTGAGTAAGCAAAACTCTGTAAAAATTGCAGTTTTGGTCACTGTGAGGGTTTAAAAAGTGGTTATTCAACATGAGGCCCGATCCAAATGACATTTTGAATCATTTTTGGTAGAGTCCAAAAAATCAATTTTCTGATGAAAAACGATGACCCCGGACCAGTCGAACGTTGAAAAAATGGTCAATATTGATGAAATTTTAACATTTAATCTTTTGACTTTAAATGACGGTTGGATGTGAGTTATTACTTTTTCAACTAAAATAAGTGTGTTTAAAGTCATTTCTGTGCCTGAAATTGGTCAAAATTGAAGATTTTGAGTAAGCAAAACTCTGTAAAAATGGCAGTTTTGGTCACTGTGAGGGTTTAAAAAGTGGTTATTCAACATGAGGCCCGATCCAAATGACATTATGAATCATTTTTGGTAGAGTCCAAAAAATCCATTTTCTGATGAAAAACGATGACCCCGGACCAGTCGAACGTTGAAAAAATGGTCAATATTGATGAAATTTTAACATTTAATCTTTTGACTTTAAATGATGGTTGGATGTGAGTTATTACTTTTTCAACTAAAATAAGTGTGTTTAAAGTCATTTCTGTGCCTGAAATTGGTCAAAATTGAAGATTTTGAGTAAGCAAAACTCTGTAAAAATGGCAGTTTTGGTCACTGTGAGGGTTTAAAAAGTGGTTATTCAACATGAGGCCGGATCAAAATGACATTTTGAATCATTTTTGGTAGAGTCCAAAAAATTAATTTTCTGATGAAAAACGATGACCCCGGACCAGTCGAACGTTGAAAAAATGGTCAATATTGATGAAATTTTAACATTTAATCTTTTGACTTTAAATGACGGTTGGATGTGAGTTATTACTTTTTCAACTAAAATAAGTGTGTTTAAAGTCATTTCTGTGCCTGAAATTGGTCAAAATTGAAGATTTTGAGTAAGCAAAACTGTAAAAATGGCAGTTTTGGTCACCGTGAGGGTTTAAAAAGTGGTTATTCAACATGAGGCCCGATCAAAATGACATTTTGAATCATTTTTGGTAGAGTCCAAAAAATCAATTTTCTGATGAAAAACGATGACCCCGGACCAGTCGAACGTTGAAAAAATGGTCAATATTGATGAAATTTTAACATTTAATCTTTTGACTTTAAATGACGGTTGGATGTGAGTTATTACTTTTTCAACTAAAATAAGTGTGTTTAAAGTCATTTCTGTGCCTGAAATTGGTCAAAATTGAAGATTTTGAGTAAGCAAAACTCTGTAAAAATGGCAATTTTGGTCACTGTGAGGGTTTAAAAAGTGGTTATTTAACATGAGGCCCGATCCAAATGACATTTTGAATCATTTTTGGTAGAGTCCAAAAAAATCAATTTTCTGATGAAAAACGATGACCCCGGACCAGTCGAACGTTGAAAAAATGGTCAATATTGATGAAATTTTAACATTTAATCTTTTGACTTTAAATGACGGTTGGATGTGAGTTATTACTTTTTCAACTAAAATAAGTGTGTTTAAAGTCATTTCTGTGCCTGAAATTGGTCAAAATTGAATATTTTGAGTAAGCAAAACTCTGTAAAAATGGCAGTTTTGGTCACTGTGAGGGTTTAAAAAGTGGTTATTCAACATGAGGCCCGATCCAAATGACATTTTGAATCATTTTTGGTAGAGTCCAAAAAATCCATTTTCTGATGAAAAACGATGACCCCGGACCAGTCGAACGTTGAAAAAATGGTCAATATTGATGAAATTTTAACATTTAATCTTTTGACTTTAAATGACGGTTGGATGTGAGTTATTACTTTTTCAACTAAAATAAGTGTGTTTAAAGTCATTTCTGTGCCTGAAATTGGTCAAAATTGAAGATTTTGAGTAAGCAAAACTCTGTAAAAATGGCAGTTTTGGTCACTGTGAGGGTTTAAAAAGTGGTTATTCAACATGAGGCCCGATCAAAATGACATTTTGAATCATTTTTGGTAGAGTCCAAAAAATCAATTTTCTGATGAAAAACGATGACCCCGGACCAGTCGAACGTTGAAAAAATGGTCAATATTGATGAAATTTTAACATTTAATCTTTTGACTTTAAATGACGGTTGGATGTGAGTTATTACTTTTTCAACTAAAATAAGTGTGTTTAAAGTCATTTCTGTGCCTGAAATTGGTCAAAATTGAAGATTTTGAGTAAGCAAAACTCTGTAAAAATGGCAGTTTTGGTCACTGTGAGGGTTTAAAAAGTGGTTATTCAACATGAGGCCCGATCCAAATGACATTTTGAATCATTTTTGGTAGAGTCCAAAAAATCCATTTTCTGATGAAAAACGATGACCCCGGACCAGTCGAACGTTGAAAAAATGGTCAATATTGATGAAATTTTAACATTTAATCTTTTGACTTTAAATGACGGTTGGATGTGAGTTATTACTTTTTCAACTAAAATAAGTGTGTTTAAAGTCATTTCTGTGCCTGAAATTGGTCAAAATTGAAGATTTTGAGTAAGCAAAACTCTGTAAAAATGGCAGTTTTGGTCACTGTGAGGGTTTAAAAAGTGGTTATTCAACATGAGGCCCGATCCAAATGACATTTTGAATCATTTTTGGTAGAGTCCAAAAAATCCATTTTCTGATGAAAAACGATGACCCCGGACCAGTCGAACGTTGAAAAAATGGTCAATATTGATGAAATTTTAACATTTAATCTTTTGACTTTAAATGACGGTTGGATGTGAGTTATTACTTTTTCAACTAAAATAAGTGTGTTTAAAGTCATTTCTGTGCCTGAAATTGGTCAAAATTGAAGATTTTGAGTAAGCAAAACTCTGTAAAAATGGCAGTTTTGGTCACTGTGAGGGTTTAAAAAGTGGTTATTCAACATGAGGCCCGATCAAAATGACATTTTGAATCATTTTTGGTAGAGTCCAAAAAATTAATTTTCTGATGAAAAACGATGACCCCGGACCAGTCGAACGTTGAAAAAATGGTCAATATTGATGAAATTTTAACATTTAATCTTTTGACTTTAAATGACGGTTGGATGTGAGTTATTACTTTTTCAACTAAAATAAGTGTGTTTAAAGTCATTTCTGTGCCTGAAATTGGTCAAAATTGAAGATTTTGAGTAAGCAAAACTCTGTAAAAATGGCAATTTTGGTCACTGTGAGGGTTTAAAAAGTGGTTATTCAACATGAGGCCCGATCCAAATGACATTTTGAATCATTTTTGGTAGAGTCCAAAAAATCAATTTTCTGATGAAAAACGATGACCCCGGACCAGTCGAACGTTGAAAAAATGGTCAATATTGATGACATTTTAACATTTAATCTTTTGACTTTAAATGACAGTTGGATGTGAGTTATTACTTTCTCAACTAAAATAAGTGTGTTTAAAGTCATTTCTGTGCCTGAAATTGGTCAAAATTGAAGATTTTGAGTAAGCAAAACTCTGTAAAAATGGCAGTTTTGGTCACTGTGAGGGATTAAAAAGTGGTTATTCAACATGAGGCCCGATCCAAATGACATTTTGAATCATTTTTGGTAGAGTCCAAAAAATCAATTTTCTGATGAAAAACGATGACCCCGGACCAGTCGAACGTTGAAAAAATGGTCAATATTGATGAAATTTTAACATTTAATCTTTTGACTTTAAATGACGGTTGGATGTGAGTTATTACTTTTTCAACTAAAATAAGTGTGTTTAAAGTCATTTCTGTGCCTGAAATTGGTCAAAATTGAAGATTTTGAGTAAGCAAAACTCTGTAAAAATGGCAGTTTTGGTCACTGTGAGGGTTTAAAAAGTGGTTATTCAACATTAGGCCTGATCCAAATGACATTTTGAATCATTTTTGGTAGAGTCCAAAAAATCAATTTTCTGATGAAAAACGATGACCCCGGACCAGTCGAACGTTGAAAAAATGGTCAATATTGATGAAATTTTAACATTTAATCTTTTGACTTTAAATGACGGTTGGATGTGAGTTATTACTTTTTCAACTAAAATAAGTGTGTTTAAAGTCATTTCTGTGCCTGAATTTGGTCAAAATTGAAGATTTTGAGTAAGCAAAACTGTAAAAATGGCAGTTTTGGTCACTGTGAGGGTTTAAAAAGTGGTTATTCAACATGAGGCCTAATCCAAATGACATGTTGAATCATTTTTGGTAGAGTCCAAAAAATCCATTTTCTGATGAAAAACGATGACCCCGGACCAGTCGAACGTTGAAAAAATGGTCAATATTGATGAAATTTTAACATTTAATCTTTTGACTTTAAATGACGGTTGGATGTGAGTTATTACTTTTTCAACTAAAATAAGTGTGTTTAAAGTCATTTCTGTGCCTGAAATTGGTCAAAATTGAAGATTTTGAGTAAGCAAAACTCTGTAAAAATGGCAGTTTTGGTCACTGTGAGGGTTTAAAAAGTGGTTATTCAACATGAGGCCCGATCAAAATGACATTTTGAATCATTTTTGGTAGAGTCCAAAAAATCAATTTTCTGATGAAAAACGATGACCCCGGACCAGTCGAACGTTGAAAAAATGGTCAATATTGATGAAATTTTAACATTTAATCTTTTGACTTTAAATGACGGTTGGATGTGAGTTATTACTTTTTCAACTAAAATAAGTGTGTTTAAAGTCATTTCTGTGCCTGAAATTGGTCAAAATTGAAGATTTTGAGTAAGCAAAACTCTGTAAAAATTGCAGTTTTGGTCACTGTGAGGGTTTAAAAAGTGGTTATTCAACATGAGGCCCGATCCAAATGACATTTTGAATCATTTTTGGTAGAGTCCAAAAAATCAATTTTCTGATGAAAAACGATGACCCCGGACCAGTCGAACGTTGAAAAAATGGTCAATATTGATGAAATTTTAACATTTAATCTTTTGACTTTAAATGACGGTTGGATGTGAGTTATTACTTTTTCAACTAAAATAAGTGTGTTTAAAGTCATTTCTGTGCCTGAAATTGGTCAAAATTGAAGATTTTGAGTAAGCAAAACTCTGTAAAAATGGCAGTTTTGGTCACTGTGAGGGTTTAAAAAGTGGTTATTCAACATGAGGCCCGATCCAAATGACATTTTGAATCATTTTTGGTAGAGTCCAAAAAATCCATTTTCTGATGAAAAACGATGACCCCGGACCAGTCGAACGTTGAAAAAATGGTCAATATTGATGAAATTTTAACATTTAATCTTTTGACTTTAAATGACGGTTGGATGTGAGTTATTACTTTTTCAACTAAAATAAGTGTGTTTAAAGTCATTTCTGTGCCTGAAATTGGTCAAAATTGAAGATTTTGAGTAAGCAAAACTCTGTAAAAATGGCAATTTTGGTCACTGTGAGGGTTTAAAAAGTGGTTATTCAACATGAGGCCCGATCCAAATGACATTTTGAATCATTTTTGGTAGAGTCCAAAAAATCAATTTTCTGATGAAAAACGATGACCCCGGACCAGTCGAACGTTGAAAAAATGGTCAATATTGATGAAATTTTAACATTTAATCTTTTGACTTTAAATGACGGTTGGATGTGAGTTATTACTTTTTCAACTAAAATAAGTGTGTTTAAAGTCATTTCTGTGCCTGAAATTGGTCAAAATTGAAGATTTTGAGTAAGCAAAACTCTGTAAAAATGGCAATTTTGGTCACTGTGAGGGTTTAAAAAGTGGTTATTCAACATGAGTCCCGATCCAAATGACATTTTGAATCATTTTTGGTAGAGTCCAAAAAATCAATTTTCTGATGAAAAACGATGACCCCGGACCAGTCGAACGTTGAAAAAATGGTCAATATTGATGAAATTTTAACATTTAATCTTTTGACTTTAAATGACGGTTGGATGTGAGTTATTACTTTTTCAACTAAAATAAGTGTGTTTAAAGTCATTTCTGTGCCTAAAATTGGTCAAAATTGAAGATTTTGAGTAAGCAAAACTCTGTAAAAATGGCAATTTTGGTCACTGTGAGGGTTTAAAAAGTGGTTATTCAACATGAGGCCCGATCCAAATGACATTTTAAATCATTTTTGGTAGAGTCCAAAAAATCAATTTTCTGATGAAAAACGATGACCCCGGACCAGTCGAACGTTGAAAAAATGGTCAATATTGATGAAATTTTAACATTTAATCTTTTGACTTTAAATGACGGTTGGATGTGAGTTATTACTTTTTCAACTAAAATAAGTGTGTTTAAAGTCATTTCTGTGCCTGAAATTGGTCAAAATTGAAGATTTTGAGTAAGCAAAACTGTAAAAATGGCAGTTGTGGTCACTGTGAGGGTTTAAAAAGTGGATATTCAACATGAGGCCTGATCCAAATGACATGTTGAATCATTTTTGGTAGAGTCCAAAAAATCAATTTTCTGATGAAAAACGATGACCCCGGACCAGTCGAACGTTGAAAAAATGGTCAATATTGATGAAATTTTAACATTTAATCTTTTGACTTTAAATGACGGTTGGATGGGAGTTATTACTTTTTCAACTAAAATAAGTGTGTTTAAAGTCATTTCTGTGCCTGAAATTGGTCAAAATTGAAGATTTTGAGTAAGCAAAACTCTGTAAAAATGGCAGTTTTGGTCACTGTGAGGGTTTAAAAAGTGGTTATTCAACATGAGGCCCGATCAAAATGACATTTTGAATCATTTTTGGTAGAGTCCAAAAAATCAATTTTCTGATGAAAAACGATGACCCCGGACCAGTCGAACGTTGAAAAAATGGTCAATATTGATGAAATTTTAACATTTAATCTTTTGACTTTAAATGACGGTTGGATGTGAGTTATTACTTTTTCAACTAAAATAAGTGTGTTTAAAGTCATTTCTGTGCCTGAAATTGGTCAAAATTGAAGATTTTGAGTAAGCAAAACTCTGTAAAAATGGCAGTTTTGGTCACTGTGAGGGTTTAAAAAGTGGTTATTCAACATGAGGCCCGATCCAAATGACATTTTGAATCATTTTTGGTAGAGTCCAAAAAATCCATTTTCTGATGAAAAACGATGACCCCGGACCAGTCGAACGTTGAAAAAATGGTCAATATTGATGAAATTTTAACATTTAATCTTTTGACTTTAAATGACGGTTGGATGTGAGTTATTACTTTTTCAACTAAAATAAGTGTGTTTAAAGTCATTTCTGTGCCTGAAATTGGTCAAAATTGAAGATTTTGAGTAAGCAAAACTCTGTAAAAATGGCAGTTTTGGTCACTGTGAGGGTTTAAAAAGTGGTTATTCAACATGAGGCCCGATCCAAATGACATTTTGAATCATTTTTGGTAGAGTCCAAAAAATCCATTTTCTGATGAAAAACGATGACCCCGGACCAGTCGAACGTTGAAAAAATGGTCAATATTGATGACATTTTAACATTTAATCTTTTGACTTTAAATGACGGTTGGATGTGAGTTATTACTTTTTCAACTAAAATAAGTGTGTTAAAGTCATTTCTGTGCCTGAAATTGGTCAAAATTGAAGATTTTGAGTAAGCAAAACTCTGTAAAAATGGCAGTTTTGGTCACTGTGAGGGTTTAAAAAGTGGTTATTCAACATGAGGCCCGATCAAAATGACATTTTGAATCATTTTTGGTAGAGTCCAAAAAATTAATTTTCTGATGAAAAACGATGACCCCGGACCAGTCGAACGTTGAAAAAATGGTCAATATTGATGAAATTTTAACATTTAATCTTTTGACTTTAAATGACGGTTGGATGTGAGTTATTACTTTTTCAACTAAAATAAGTGTGTTTAAAGTCATTTCTGTGCCTGAAATTGGTCAAAATTGAAGATTTTGAGTAAGCAAAACTCTGTAAAAATGGCAGTTTTGGTCACTGTGAGGGTTTAAAAAGTGGTTATTCAACATGAGGCCCGATCAAAATGACATTTTGAATCATTTTTGGTAGAGTCCAAAAAATTAATTTTCTGATGAAAAACGATGACCCCGGACCAGTCGAACGTTGAAAAAATGGTCAATATTGATGAAATTTTAACATTTAATCTTTTGACTTTAAATGACGGTTGGATGTGAGTTATTACTTTTTCAACTAAAATAAGTGTGTTTAAAGTCATTTCTGTGCCTGAAATTGGTCAAAATTGAAGATTTTGAGTAAGCAAAACTCTGTAAAAATGGCAATTTTGGTCACTGTGAGGGTTTAAAAAGTGGTTATTCAACATGAGGCCCGATCCAAATGACATTTTGAATCATTTTTGGTAGAGTCCAAAAAATCAATTTTCTGATGAAAAACGATGACCCCGGACCAGTCGAACGTTGAAAAAATGGTCAATATTGATGACATTTTAACATTTAATCTTTTGACTTTAAATGACAGTTGGATGTGAGTTATTACTTTTTCAACTAAAATAAGTGTGTTTAAAGTCATTTCTGTGCCTGAAATTGGTCAAAATTGAAGATTTTGAGTAAGCAAAACTCTGTAAAAATGGCAGTTTTGGTCACTGTGAGGGATTAAAAAGTGGTTATTCAACATGAGGCCCGATCCAAATGACATTTTGAATTATTTTTGGTAGAGTCCAAAAAATCAATTTTCTGATGAAAAACGATGACCCCGGACCAGTCGAACGTTGAAAAAATGGTCAATATTGATGAAATTTTAACATTTAATCTTTTGACTTTAAATGACGGTTGGATGTGAGTTATTACTTTTTCAACTAAAATAAGTGTGTTTAAAGTCATTTCTGTGCCTGAAATTGGTCAAAATTGAAGATTTTGAGTAAGCAAAACTATAAAAATGGCAGTTTTGGTCACTGTGAGGGTTTAAAAAGTGGTTATTCAACATGAGGCCTGATCCAAATGACATGTTGAATCATTTTTGGTAGAGTCCAAAAAATCCATTTTCTGATGAAAAACGATGACCCCGGACCAGTTGAACGTTGAAAAAATGGTCAATATTGATGAAATTTTAACATTTAATCTTTTGACTTTAAATGACGGTTGGATGTGAGTTATTACTTTTTCAACTAAAATAAGTGTGTTTAAAGTCATTTCTGTTCCTGAAATTGGTCAAAATTGAAGATTTTGAGTAAGCAAAACTCTGTAAAAATTGCAGTTTTGGTCACTGTGAGGGTTTAAAAAGTGGTTATTCAACATGAGGCCCGATCCAAATGACATTTTGAATCATTTTTGGTAGAGTCCAAAAAATCAATTTTCTGATGAAAAACGATGACCCCGGACCAGTCGAACGTTGAAAAAATGGTCAATATTAATGAAATTTTAACATTTAATCTTTTGACTTTAAATGACGGTTGGATGTGAGTTATTACTTTTTCAACTAAAATAAGTGTGTTTAAAGTCATTTCTGTGCCTGAAATTGGTCAAAATTGAAGATTTTGAGTAAGCAAAACTCTGTAAAAATGGCAGTTTTGGTCACTGTGAGGGTTTAAAAAGTGGTTATTCAACATGAGGCCCGATCAAAATGACATTTTGAATCATTTTTGGTAGAGTCCAAAAAATCAATTTTCTGATGAAAAACGATGACCCCGGACCAGTCGAACGTTGAAAAAATGGTCAATATTGATGAAATTTTAACATTTAATCTTTTGACTTTAAATGACGGTTGGATGTGAGTTATTACTTTTTCAACTAAAATAAGTGTGTTTAAAGTCATTTCTGTGCCTGAAATTGGTCAAAATTGAAGATTTTGAGTAAGCAAAACTCTGTAAAAATTGCAGTTTTGGTCACTGTGAGGGTTTAAAAAGTGGTTATTCAACATGAGGCCCGATCCAAATGACATTTTGAATCATTTTTGGTAGAGTCCAAAAAATCAATTTTCTGATGAAAAACGATGACCCCGGACCAGTCGAACGTTGAAAAAATGGTCAATATTAATGAAATTTTAACATTTAATCTTTTGACTTTAAATGACGGTTGGATGTGAGTTATTACTTTTTCAACTAAATAAGTGTGTTTAAAGTCATTTCTGTGCCTGAAATTGGTAAAAATTGAAGATTTTGAGTAAGCAAAACTCTGTAAAAATGGCAGTTTTGGTCACTGTGAGGGTTTAAAAAGTGGTTATTCAACATGAGGCCCGATCCAAATGACATTTTGAATCATTTTTGGTAGAGTCCAAAAAATCAATTTTCTGATGAAAAACGATGACCCCGGACCAGTCGAACGTTGAAAAAATGGTCAATATTGATGAAATTTTAACATTTAATCTTTTGACTTTAAATGACGGTTGGATGTGAGTTATTACTTTTTCAACTAAAATAAGTGTGTTTAAAGTCATTTCTGTGCCTGAAATTGGTCAAAATTGAAGATTTTGAGTAAGCAAAACTCTGTAAAAATTGCAGTTTTGGTCACTGTGAGGGTTTAAAAAGTGGTTATTCAACATGAGGCCCGATCCAAATGACATTTTGAATCATTTTTGGTAGAGTCCAAAAAATCAATTTTCTGATGAAAAACGATGACCCCGGACCAGTCGAACGTTGAAAAAATGGTCAATATTAATGAAATTTTAACATTTAATCTTTTGACTTTAAATGACGGTTGGATGTGAGTTATTACTTTTTCAACTAAAATAAGTGTGTTTAAAGTCATTTCTGTGCCTGAAATTGGTCAAAATTGAAGATTTTGAGTAAGCAAAACTCTGTAAAAATTGCAGTTTTGGTCACTGTGAGGGTTTAAAAAGTGGTTATTCAACATGAGGCCCGATCCAAATGACATTTTGAATCATTTTTGGTAGAGTCCAAAAAATCAATTTTCTGATGAAAAACGATGACCCCGGACCAGTCGAACGTTGAAAAAATGGTCAATATTAATGAAATTTTAACATTTAATCTTTTGACTTTAAATGACGGTTGGATGTGAGTTATTACTTTTTCAACTAAAATAAGTGTGTTTAAAGTCATTTCTGTGCCTGAAATTGGTAAAAATTGAAGATTTTGAGTAAGCAAAACTCTGTAAAAATGGCAGTTTTGGTCACTGTGAGGGTTTAAAAAGTGGTTATTCAACATGAGGCCCGATCCAAATGACATTTTGAATCATTTTTGGTAGAGTCCAAAAAATCCATTTTCTGATGAAAAACGATGACCCCGGACCAGTCGAACGTTGAAAAAATGGTCAATATTGATGAAATTTTAACATTTAATCTTTTGACTTTAAATGACGGTTGGATGTGAGTTATTACTTTTTCAACTAAAATAAGTGTGTTTAAAGTCATTTCTGTGCCTGAAATTGGTCAAAATTGAAGATTTTGAGTAAGCAAAACTCTGTAAAAATGGCAGTTTTGGTCACTGTGAGGGTTTAAAAAGTGGTTATTCAACACGAGGCCCGATCAAAATGACATTTTGAATCATTTTTGGTAGAGTCCAAAAAATCAATTTTCTGATGAAAAACGATGACCCCGGACCAGTCGAACGTTGAAAAAATGGTCAATATTGATGAAATTTTAACATTTAATCTTTTGACTTTAAATGACGGTTGGATGTGAGTTATTACTTTTTCAACTAAAATAAGTGTGTTTAAAGTCATTTCTGTGCCTGAAATTGGTCAAAATTGAAGATTTTGAGTAAGCAAAACTCTGTAAAAATGGCAATTTTGGTCACTGTGAGGGTTTAAAAAGTGGTTATTCAACATGAGTCCCGATCCAAATGACATTTTGAATCATTTTTGGTAGAGTCCAAAAAATCAATTTTCTGATGAAAAACGATGACCCCGGACCAGTCGAACGTTGAAAAAATGGTCAATATTGATGAAATTTTAACATTTAATCTTTTGACTTTAAATGACGGTTGGATGTGAGTTATTACTTTTTCAACTAAAATAAGTGTGTTTAAAGTCATTTCTGTGCCTGAAATTGGTCAAAATTGAAGATTTTGAGTAAGCAAAACTATAAAAATGGCAGTTTTGGTCACTGTGAGGGTTTAAAAAGTGGTTATTCAACATGAGGCCTGATCCAAATGACATGTTGAATCATTTTTGGTAGAGTCCAAAAAATCCATTTTCTGATGAAAAACGATGACCCCGGACCAGTTGAACGTTGAAAAAATGGTCAATATTGATGAAATTTTAACATTTAATCTTTTGACTTTAAATGACGGTTGGATGTGAGTTATTACTTTTTCAACTAAAATAAGTGTGTTTAAAGTCATTTCTGTTCCTGAAATTGGTCAAAATTGAAGATTTTGAGTAAGCAAAACTCTGTAAAAATTGCAGTTTTGGTCACTGTGAGGGTTTAAAAAGTGGTTATTCAACATGAGGCCCGATCCAAATGACATTTTGAATCATTTTTGGTAGAGTCCAAAAAATCAATTTTCTGATGAAAAACGATGACCCCGGACCAGTCGAACGTTGAAAAAATGGTCAATATTAATGAAATTTTAACATTTAATCTTTTGACTTTAAATGACGGTTGGATGTGAGTTATTACTTTTTCAACTAAAATAAGTGTGTTTAAAGTCATTTCTGTGCCTGAAATTGGTCAAAATTGAAGATTTTGAGTAAGCAAAACTCTGTAAAAATGGCAGTTTTGGTCACTGTGAGGGTTTAAAAAGTGGTTATTCAACATGAGGCCCGATCAAAATGACATTTTGAATCATTTTTGGTAGAGTCCAAAAAATCAATTTTCTGATGAAAAACGATGACCCCGGACCAGTCGAACGTTGAAAAAATGGTCAATATTGATGAAATTTTAACATTTAATCTTTTGACTTTAAATGACGGTTGGATGTGAGTTATTACTTTTTCAACTAAAATAAGTGTGTTTAAAGTCATTTCTGTGCCTGAAATTGGTCAAAATTGAAGATTTTGAGTAAGCAAAACTCTGTAAAAATTGCAGTTTTGGTCACTGTGAGGGTTTAAAAAGTGGTTATTCAACATGAGGCCCGATCCAAATGACATTTTGAATCATTTTTGGTAGAGTCCAAAAAATCAATTTTCTGATGAAAAACGATGACCCCGGACCAGTCGAACGTTGAAAAAATGGTCAATATTAATGAAATTTTAACATTTAATCTTTTGACTTTAAATGACGGTTGGATGTGAGTTATTACTTTTTCAACTAAATAAGTGTGTTTAAAGTCATTTCTGTGCCTGAAATTGGTAAAAATTGAAGATTTTGAGTAAGCAAAACTCTGTAAAAATGGCAGTTTTGGTCACTGTGAGGGTTTAAAAAGTGGTTATTCAACATGAGGCCCGATCCAAATGACATTTTGAATCATTTTTGGTAGAGTCCAAAAAATCAATTTTCTGATGAAAAACGATGACCCCGGACCAGTCGAACGTTGAAAAAATGGTCAATATTGATGAAATTTTAACATTTAATCTTTTGACTTTAAATGACGGTTGGATGTGAGTTATTACTTTTTCAACTAAAATAAGTGTGTTTAAAGTCATTTCTGTGCCTGAAATTGGTCAAAATTGAAGATTTTGAGTAAGCAAAACTCTGTAAAAATTGCAGTTTTGGTCACTGTGAGGGTTTAAAAAGTGGTTATTCAACATGAGGCCCGATCCAAATGACATTTTGAATCATTTTTGGTAGAGTCCAAAAAATCAATTTTCTGATGAAAAACGATGACCCCGGACCAGTCGAACGTTGAAAAAATGGTCAATATTAATGAAATTTTAACATTTAATCTTTTGACTTTAAATGACGGTTGGATGTGAGTTATTACTTTTTCAACTAAAATAAGTGTGTTTAAAGTCATTTCTGTGCCTGAAATTGGTCAAAATTGAAGATTTTGAGTAAGCAAAACTCTGTAAAAATTGCAGTTTTGGTCACTGTGAGGGTTTAAAAAGTGGTTATTCAACATGAGGCCCGATCCAAATGACATTTTGAATCATTTTTGGTAGAGTCCAAAAAATCAATTTTCTGATGAAAAACGATGACCCCGGACCAGTCGAACGTTGAAAAAATGGTCAATATTAATGAAATTTTAACATTTAATCTTTTGACTTTAAATGACGGTTGGATGTGAGTTATTACTTTTTCAACTAAAATAAGTGTGTTTAAAGTCATTTCTGTGCCTGAAATTGGTAAAAATTGAAGATTTTGAGTAAGCAAAACTCTGTAAAAATGGCAGTTTTGGTCACTGTGAGGGTTTAAAAAGTGGTTATTCAACATGAGGCCCGATCCAAATGACATTTTGAATCATTTTTGGTAGAGTCCAAAAAATCCATTTTCTGATGAAAAACGATGACCCCGGACCAGTCGAACGTTGAAAAAATGGTCAATATTGATGAAATTTTAACATTTAATCTTTTGACTTTAAATGACGGTTGGATGTGAGTTATTACTTTTTCAACTAAAATAAGTGTGTTTAAAGTCATTTCTGTGCCTGAAATTGGTCAAAATTGAAGATTTTGAGTAAGCAAAACTCTGTAAAAATGGCAGTTTTGGTCACTGTGAGGGTTTAAAAAGTGGTTATTCAACACGAGGCCCGATCAAAATGACATTTTGAATCATTTTTGGTAGAGTCCAAAAAATCAATTTTCTGATGAAAAACGATGACCCCGGACCAGTCGAACGTTGAAAAAATGGTCAATATTGATGAAATTTTAACATTTAATCTTTTGACTTTAAATGACGGTTGGATGTGAGTTATTACTTTTTCAACTAAAATAAGTGTGTTTAAAGTCATTTCTGTGCCTGAAATTGGTCAAAATTGAAGATTTTGAGTAAGCAAAACTCTGTAAAAATGGCAATTTTGGTCACTGTGAGGGTTTAAAAAGTGGTTATTCAACATGAGTCCCGATCCAAATGACATTTTGAATCATTTTTGGTAGAGTCCAAAAAATCAATTTTCTGATGAAAAACGATGACCCCGGACCAGTCGAACGTTGAAAAAATGGTCAATATTGATGAAATTTTAACATTTAATCTTTTGACTTTAAATGACGGTTGGATGTGAGTTATTACTTTTTCAACTAAAATAAGTGTGTTTAAAGTCATTTCTGTGCCTGAAATTGGTCAAAATTGAAGATTTTGAGTAAGCAAAACTCTGTAAAAATGGCAATTTTGGTCACTGTGAGGGTTTAAAAAGTGGTTATTCAACATGAGGCCCGATCCAAATGACATTTTGAATCATTTTTGGTAGAGTCCAAAAAATCAATTTTCTGATGAAAAACGATGACCCCGGACCAGTCGAACGTTGAAAAAATGGTCAATATTGATGAAATTTTAACATTTAATCTTTTGACTTTAAATGACGGTTGGATGTGAGTTATTACTTTTTCAACTAAAATAAGTGTGTTTAAAGTCATTTCTATGCCTGAAATTGGTCAAAATTGAAGATTTTGAGTAAGCAAAACTGTAACAATGGCAGTTGTGGTCACTGTGAGGGTTTAAAAAGTGGGTATTCAACATGAGGCCTGATCCAAATGACATGTTGAATCATTTTTGGTAGAGTCCAAAAAATCAATTTTCTGATGAAAAACGATGACCCCGGACCAGTCGAACGTTGAAAAAATGGTCAATATTGATGAAATTTTAACATTTAATCTTTTGACTTTAAATGACGGTTGGATGTGAGTTATTACTTTTTCAACTAAAATAAGTGTGTTTAAAGTCATTTCTGTGCCTGAAATTGGTCAAAATTGAAGATTTTGAGTAAGCAAAACTCCGTAAAAATGGCAGTTTTGGTCACTGTGAGGGTTTAAAAAGTGGTTATTCAACATGAGGCCCGATCAAAATGACATTTTGAATCATTTTTGGTAGAGTCCAAAAAATCAATTTTCTGATGAAAAACGATGACCCCGGACCAGTCGAACGTTGAAAAAATGGTCAATATTGATGAAATTTTAACATTTAATCTTTTGACTTTAAATGACGGTTGGATGTGAGTTATTACTTTTTCAACTAAAATAAGTGTGTTTAAAGTCATTTCTGTGCCTGAAATTGGTCAAAATTGAAGATTTTGAGTAAGCAAAACTCTGTAAAAATTGCAGTTTTGGTCACTGTGAGGGTTTAAAAAGTGGTTATTCAACATGAGGCCCGATCCAAATGACATTTTGAATCATTTTTGGTAGAGTCCAAAAAATCAATTTTCTGATGAAAAACGATGACCCCGGACCAGTCGAACGTTGAAAAAATGGTCAATATTGATGAAATTTTAACATTTAATCTTTTGACTTTAAATGACGGTTGGATGTGAGTTATTACTTTTTCAACTAAAATAAGTGTGTTTAAAGTCATTTCTGTGCCTGAAATTGGTCAAAATTGAAGATTTTGAGTAAGCAAAACTCTGTAAAAATGGCAGTTTTGGTCACTGTGAGGGTTTAAAAAGTGGTTATTCAACATGAGGCCCGATCCAAATGACATTTTGAATCATTTTTGGTAGAGTCCAAAAAATCCATTTTCTGATGAAAAACGATGACCCCGGACCAGTCGAACGTTGAAAAAATGGTCAATATTGATGAAATTTTAACATTTAATCTTTTGACTTTAAATGACGGTTGGAAGTGAGTTATTACTTTTTCAACTAAAATAAGTGTGTTTAAAGTCATTTCTGTGCCTGAAATTTGTCAAAATTGAAGATTTTGAGTAAGCAAAACTCTGTAAAAATGGCAGTTTTGGTCACTGTGAGGGTTTAAAAAGTGGTTATTCAACATGAGGCCCGATCAAAATGACATTTTGAATCATTTTTGGTAGAGTCCAAAAAATTAATTTTCTGATGAAAAACGATGACCCCGGACCAGTCGAACGTTGAAAAAATGGTCAATATTGATGAAATTTTAACATTTAATCTTTTGACTTTAAATGATGGTTGGATGTGAGTTATTACTTTTTCAACTAAAATAAGTGTGTTTAAAGTCATTTCTGTGCCTGAAATTGGTCAAAATTGAAGATTTTGAGTAAGCAAAACTCTGTAAAAATGGCAATTTTGGTCACTCTGAGGGTTTAAAAAGTGGTTATTCAACATGAGGCCCGATCCAAATGACATTTTGAATCATTTTTGGTAGAGTCCAAAAAATCAATTTTCTGATGAAAAACGATGACCCCGGACCAGTCGAACGTTGAAAAAATGGTCAATATTGATGAAATTTTAACATTTAATCTTTTGACTTTAAATGACGGTTGGATGTGAGTTATTACTTTTTCAACTAAAATAAGTGTGTTTAAAGTCATTTCTGTGCCTGAAATTGGTCAAAATTGAAGATTTTGAGTAAGCAAAACTCTGTAAAAATGGCAATTTTGGTCACTGTGAGGGTTTAAAAAGTGGTTATTCAACATGAGGCCCGATCCAAATGACATTTTGAATCATTTTTGGTAGAGTCCAAAAATCAATTTTCTGATGAAAAACGATGACCCCGGACCAGTCGAACGTTGAAAAAATGGTCAATATTGATGAAATTTTAACATTTAATCTTTTGACTTTAAATGACGGTTGGATGTGAGTTATTACTTTTTCAACTAAAATAAGTGTGTTTAAAGTCATTTCTGTGCCTGAAATTGGTCAAAATTGAAGATTTTGAGTAAGCAAAACTCTGTAAAAATTGCAGTTTTGGTCACTGTGAGGGTTTAAAAAGTGGTTATTCAACATGAGGCCCGATCCAAATGACATTTTGAATCATTTTTGGTAGAGTCCAAAAAATCAATTTTCTGATGAAAAACGATGACCCCGGACCAGTCGAACGTTGAAAAAATGGTCAATATTGATGAAATTTTAACATTTAATCTTTTGACTTTAAATGACGGTTGGATGTGAGTTATTACTTTTTCAACTAAAATAAGTGTGTTTAAAGTCATTTCTGTGCCTGAAATTGGTCAAAATTGAAGATTTTGAGTAAGCAAAACTCTGTAAAAATGGCAGTTTTGGTCACTGTGAGGGTTTAAAAAGTGGTTATTCAACATGAGGCCCGATCCAAATGACATTTTGAATCATTTTTGGTAGAGTCCAAAAAATCCATTTTCTGATGAAAAACGATGACCCCGGACCAGTCGAACGTTGAAAAAATGGTCAATATTGATGAAATTTTAACATTTAATCTTTTGACTTTAAATGACGGTTGGATGTGAGTTATTACTTTTTCAACTAAAATAAGTGTGTTTAAAGTCATTTCTGTGCCTGAAATTGGTCAAAATTGAAGATTTTGAGTAAGCAAAACTCTGTAAAAATGGCAGTTTTGGTCACTGTGAGGGTTTAAAAAGTGGTTATTCAACATGAGGCCCGATCAAAATGACATTTTTAATCATTTTTGGTAGAGTCCAAAAAATTAATTTTCTGATGAAAAACGATGACCCCGGACCAGTCGAACGTTGAAAAAATGGTCAATATTGATGAAATTTTAACATTTAATCTTTTGACTTTAAATGACGGTTGGATGTGAGTTATTACTTTTTCAACTAAAATAAGTGTGTTTAAAGTCATTTCTGTGCCTGAAATTGGTCAAAATTGAAGATTTTGAGTAAGCAAAACTCTGTAAAAATGGCAATTTTGGTCACTGTGAGGGTTTAAAAAGTGGTTATTCAACATGAGGCCCGATCCAAATGACATTTTGAATCATTTTTGGTAGAGTCCAAAAAATCAATTTTCTGATGAAAAACGATGACCCCGGACCAGTCGAACGTTGAAAAAATGGTCAATATTGATGAAATTTTAACATTTAATCTTTTGACTTTAAATGACGGTTGGATGTGAGTTATTACTTTTTCAACTAAAATAAGTGTGTTTAAAGTCATTTCTATGCCTGAAATTGGTCAAAATTGAAGATTTTGAGTAAGCAAAACTGTAAAAATGGCAGTTGTGGTCACTGTGAGGGTTTAAAAAGTGGGTATTCAACATGAGGCCTGATCCAAATGACATGTTGAATCATTTTTGGTAGAGTCCAAAAAATCAATTTTCTGATGAAAAACGATGACCCCGGACCAGTCGAACGTTGAAAAAATGGTCAATATTGATGAAATTTTAACATTTAATCTTTTGACTTTAAATGACGGTTGGATGTGAGTTATTACTTTTTCAACTAAAATAAGTGTGTTTAAAGTCATTTCTGTGCCTGAAATTGGTCAAAATTGAAGATTTTGAGTAAGCAAAACTCCGTAAAAATGGCAGTTTTGGTCACTGTGAGGGTTTAAAAAGTGGTTATTCAACATGAGGCCCGATCAAAATGACATTTTGAATCATTTTTGGTAGAGTCCAAAAAATCAATTTTCTGATGAAAAACGATGACCCCGGACCAGTCGAACGTTGAAAAAATGGTCAATATTGATGAAATTTTAACATTTAATCTTTTGACTTTAAATGACGGTTGGATGTGAGTTATTACTTTTTCAACTAAAATAAGTGTGTTTAAAGTCATTTCTGTGCCTGAAATTGGTCAAAATTGAAGATTTTGAGTAAGCAAAACTCTGTAAAAATTGCAGTTTTGGTCACTGTGAGGGTTTAAAAAGTGGTTATTCAACATGAGGCCCGATCCAAATGACATTTTGAATCATTTTTGGTAGAGTCCAAAAAATCAATTTTCTGATGAAAAACGATGACCCCGGACCAGTCGAACGTTGAAAAAATGGTCAATATTGATGAAATTTTAACATTTAATCTTTTGACTTTAAATGACGGTTGGATGTGAGTTATTACTTTTTCAACTAAAATAGGTGTGTTTAAAGTCATTTCTGTGCCTGAAATTGGTCAAAATTGAAGATTTTGAGTAAGCAAAACTCTGTAAAAATGGCAGTTTTGGTCACTGTGAGGGTTTAAAAAGTGGTTATTCAACATGAGGCCCGATCCAAATGACATTTTGAATCATTTTTGGTAGAGTCCAAAAAATCCATTTTCTGATGAAAAACGATGACCCCGGACCAGTCGAACGTTGAAAAAATGGTCAATATTGATGAAATTTTAACATTTAATCTTTTGACTTTAAATGACGGTTGGATGTGAGTTATTACTTTTTCAACTAAAATAAGTGTGTTTAAAGTCATTTCTGTGCCTGAAATTTGTCAAAATTGAAGATTTTGAGTAAGCAAAACTCTGTAAAAATGGCAGTTTTGGTCACTGTGAGGGTTTAAAAAGTGGTTATTCAACATGAGGCCCGATCCAAATGACATTTTGAATCATTTTTGGTAGAGTCCAAAAAATCAATTTTCTGATGAAAAACGATGACCCCGGACCAGTCGAACGTTGAAAAAATGGTCAATATTGATGAAATTTTAACATTTAATCTTTTGACTTTAAATGACGGTTGGATGTGAGTTATTACTTTTTCAACTAAAATAAGTGTGTTTAAAGTCATTTCTGTGCCTGAAATTGGTCAAAATTGAAGATTTTGAGTAAGCAAAACTCTGTAAAAATGGCAATTTTGGTCACTGTGAGGGTTTAAAAAGTGGTTATTCAACATGAGGCCCGATCCAAATGACATTGTGAATCATTTTTGGTAGAGTCCAAAAAATCAATTTTCTGATGAAAAACGATGACCCCGGACCAGTCGAACGTTGAAAAAATGGTCAATATTGATGAAATTTTAACATTTAATCTTTTGACTTTAAATGACGGTTGGATGTGAGTTATTACTTTTTCAACTAAAATAAGTGTGTTTAAAGTCATTTCTGTGCCTGAAATTGGTCAAAATTGAAGATTTTGAGTAAGCAAAATTCTGTAAAAATTGCAGTTTTGGTCACTGTGAGGGTTTAAAAAGTGGTTATTCAACATGAGGCCCGATCCAAATGACATTTTGAATCATTTTTGGTAGAGTCCAAAAAATCAATTTTCTGATGAAAAACGATGACCCCGGACCAGTCGAACGTTGAAAAAATGGTCAATATTGATGAAATTTTAACATTTAATCTTTTGCCTTTAAATGACGGTTGGATGTGAGTTATTACTTTTTCAACTAAAATAAGTGTGTTTAAAGTCATTTCTGTGCCTGAAATTGGTCAAAATTGAAGATTTTGAGTAAGCAAAACTCTGTAAAAATGGCAGTTTTGGTCACTGTGAGGGTTTAAAAAGTGGTTATTCAACATGAGGCCCAATCCAAATGACATTTTGAATCATTTTTGGTAGAGTCCAAAAAATCCATTTTCTGATGAAAAACGATGACCCCGGACCAGTCGAACGTTGAAAAAATGGTCAATATTAATGAAATTTTAACATTTAATCTTTTGACTTTAAATGACGGTTGGATGTGAGTTATTACTTTTTCAACTAAAATAAGTGTGTTTAAAGTCATTTCTGTGCCTGAAATTGGTCAAAATTGAAGATTTTGAGTAAGCAAAACTCTGTAAAAATTGCAGTTTTGGTCACTGTGAGGGTTTAAAAAGTGGTTATTCAACATGAGGCCCGATCCAAATGACATTTTGAATCATTTTTGGTAGAGTCCAAAAAATCAATTTTCTGATGAAAAACGATGACCCCGGACCAGTCGAACGTTGAAAAAATGGTCAATATTAATGAAATTTTAACATTTAATCTTTTGACTTTAAATGACGGTTGGATGTGAGTTATTACTTTTTCAACTAAAATAAGTGTGTTTAAAGTCATTTCTGTGCCTGAAATTGGTAAAAATTGAAGATTTTGAGTAAGCAAAACTCTGTAAAAATGGCAGTTTTGGTCACTGTGAGGGTTTAAAAAGTGGTTATTCAACATGAGGCCCGATCCAAATGACATTTTGAATCATTTTTGGTAGAGTCCAAAAAATCCATTTTCTGATGAAAAACGATGACCCCGGACCAGTCGAACGTTGAAAAAATGGTCAATATTGATGAAATTTTAACATTTAATCTTTTGACTTTAAATGACGGTTGGATGTGAGTTATTACTTTTTCAACTAAAATAAGTGTGTTTAAAGTCATTTCTGTGCCTGAAATTGGTCAAAATTGAAGATTTTGAGTAAGCAAAACTCTGTAAAAATGGCAGTTTTGGTCACTGTGAGGGTTTAAAAAGTGGTTATTCAACACGAGGCCCGATCAAAATGACATTTTGAATCATTTTTGGTAGAGTCCAAAAAATCAATTTTCTGATGAAAAACGATGACCCCGGACCAGTCGAACGTTGAAAAAATGGTCAATATTGATGAAATTTTAACATTTAATCTTTTGACTTTAAATGACGGTTGGATGTGAGTTATTACTTTTTCAACTAAAATAAGTGTGTTTAAAGTCATTTCTGTGCCTGAAATTGGTCAAAATTGAAGATTTTGAGTAAGCAAAACTCTGTAAAAATGGCAATTTTGGTCACTGTGAGGGTTTAAAAAGTGGTTATTCAACATGAGTCCCGATCCAAATGACATTTTGAATCATTTTTGGTAGAGTCCAAAAAATCAATTTTCTGATGAAAAACGATGACCCCGGACCAGTCGAACGTTGAAAAAATGGTCAATATTGATGAAATTTTAACATTTAATCTTTTGACTTTAAATGACGGTTGGATGTGAGTTATTACTTTTTCAACTAAAATAAGTGTGTTTAAAGTCATTTCTGTGCCTGAAATTGGTCAAAATTGAAGATTTTGAGTAAGCAAAACTCTGTAAAAATGGCAATTTTGGTCACTGTGAGGGTTTAAAAAGTGGTTATTCAACATGAGGCCCGATCCAAATGACATTTTGAATCATTTTTGGTAGAGTCCAAAAAATCAATTTTCTGATGAAAAACGATGACCCCGGACCAGTCGAACGTTGAAAAAATGGTCAATATTGATGAAATTTTAACATTTAATCTTTTGACTTTAAATGACGGTTGGATGTGAGTTATTACTTTTTCAACTAAAATAAGTGTGTTTAAAGTCATTTCTATGCCTGAAATTGGTCAAAATTGAAGATTTTGAGTAAGCAAAACTGTAACAATGGCAGTTGTGGTCACTGTGAGGGTTTAAAAAGTGGGTATTCAACATGAGGCCTGATCCAAATGACATGTTGAATCATTTTTGGTAGAGTCCAAAAAATCAATTTTCTGATGAAAAACGATGACCCCGGACCAGTCGAACGTTGAAAAAATGGTCAATATTGATGAAATTTTAACATTTAATCTTTTGACTTTAAATGACGGTTGGATGTGAGTTATTACTTTTTCAACTAAAATAAGTGTGTTTAAAGTCATTTCTGTGCCTGAAATTGGTCAAAATTGAAGATTTTGAGTAAGCAAAACTCCGTAAAAATGGCAGTTTTGGTCACTGTGAGGGTTTAAAAAGTGGTTATTCAACATGAGGCCCGATCAAAATGACATTTTGAATCATTTTTGGTAGAGTCCAAAAAATCAATTTTCTGATGAAAAACGATGACCCCGGACCAGTCGAACGTTGAAAAAATGGTCAATATTGATGAAATTTTAACATTTAATCTTTTGACTTTAAATGACGGTTGGATGTGAGTTATTACTTTTTCAACTAAAATAAGTGTGTTTAAAGTCATTTCTGTGCCTGAAATTGGTCAAAATTGAAGATTTTGAGTAAGCAAAACTCTGTAAAAATTGCAGTTTTGGTCACTGTGAGGGTTTAAAAAGTGGTTATTCAACATGAGGCCCGATCCAAATGACATTTTGAATCATTTTTGGTAGAGTCCAAAAAATCAATTTTCTGATGAAAAACGATGACCCCGGACCAGTCGAACGTTGAAAAAATGGTCAATATTGATGAAATTTTAACATTTAATCTTTTGACTTTAAATGACGGTTGGATGTGAGTTATTACTTTTTCAACTAAAATAAGTGTGTTTAAAGTCATTTCTGTGCCTGAAATTGGTCAAAATTGAAGATTTTGAGTAAGCAAAACTCTGTAAAAATGGCAGTTTTGGTCACTGTGAGGGTTTAAAAAGTGGTTATTCAACATGAGGCCCGATCCAAATGACATTTTGAATCATTTTTGGTAGAGTCCAAAAAATCCATTTTCTGATGAAAAACGATGACCCCGGACCAGTCGAACGTTGAAAAAATGGTCAATATTGATGAAATTTTAACATTTAATCTTTTGACTTTAAATGACGGTTGGAAGTGAGTTATTACTTTTTCAACTAAAATAAGTGTGTTTAAAGTCATTTCTGTGCCTGAAATTTGTCAAAATTGAAGATTTTGAGTAAGCAAAACTCTGTAAAAATGGCAGTTTTGGTCACTGTGAGGGTTTAAAAAGTGGTTATTCAACATGAGGCCCGATCAAAATGACATTTTGAATCATTTTTGGTAGAGTCCAAAAAATTAATTTTCTGATGAAAAACGATGACCCCGGACCAGTCGAACGTTGAAAAAATGGTCAATATTGATGAAATTTTAACATTTAATCTTTTGACTTTAAATGATGGTTGGATGTGAGTTATTACTTTTTCAACTAAAATAAGTGTGTTTAAAGTCATTTCTGTGCCTGAAATTGGTCAAAATTGAAGATTTTGAGTAAGCAAAACTCTGTAAAAATGGCAATTTTGGTCACTCTGAGGGTTTAAAAAGTGGTTATTCAACATGAGGCCCGATCCAAATGACATTTTGAATCATTTTTGGTAGAGTCCAAAAAATCAATTTTCTGATGAAAAACGATGACCCCGGACCAGTCGAACGTTGAAAAAATGGTCAATATTGATGAAATTTTAACATTTAATCTTTTGACTTTAAATGACGGTTGGATGTGAGTTATTACTTTTTCAACTAAAATAAGTGTGTTTAAAGTCATTTCTGTGCCTGAAATTGGTCAAAATTGAAGATTTTGAGTAAGCAAAACTCTGTAAAAATGGCAATTTTGGTCACTGTGAGGGTTTAAAAAGTGGTTATTCAACATGAGGCCCGATCCAAATGACATTTTGAATCATTTTTGGTAGAGTCCAAAAAATCAATTTTCTGATGAAAAACGATGACCCCGGACCAGTCGAACGTTGAAAAAATGGTCAATATTGATGAAATTTTAACATTTAATCTTTTGACTTTAAATGACGGTTGGATGTGAGTTATTACTTTTTCAACTAAAATAAGTGTGTTTAAAGTCATTTCTGTGCCTGAAATTGGTCAAAATTGAAGATTTTGAGTAAGCAAAACTCTGTAAAAATTGCAGTTTTGGTCACTGTGAGGGTTTAAAAAGTGGTTATTCAACATGAGGCCCGATCCAAATGACATTTTGAATCATTTTTGGTAGAGTCCAAAAAATCAATTTTCTGATGAAAAACGATGACCCCGGACCAGTCGAACGTTGAAAAAATGGTCAATATTGATGAAATTTTAACATTTAATCTTTTGACTTTAAATGACGGTTGGATGTGAGTTATTACTTTTTCAACTAAAATAAGTGTGTTTAAAGTCATTTCTGTGCCTGAAATTGGTCAAAATTGAAGATTTTGAGTAAGCAAAACTCTGTAAAAATGGCAGTTTTGGTCACTGTGAGGGTTTAAAAAGTGGTTATTCAACATGAGGCCCGATCCAAATGACATTTTGAATCATTTTTGGTAGAGTCCAAAAAATCCATTTTCTGATGAAAAACGATGACCCCGGACCAGTCGAACGTTGAAAAAATGGTCAATATTGATGAAATTTTAACATTTAATCTTTTGACTTTAAATGACGGTTGGATGTGAGTTATTACTTTTTCAACTAAAATAAGTGTGTTTAAAGTCATTTCTGTGCCTGAAATTGGTCAAAATTGAAGATTTTGAGTAAGCAAAACTCTGTAAAAATGGCAGTTTTGGTCACTGTGAGGGTTTAAAAAGTGGTTATTCAACATGAGGCCCGATCAAAATGACATTTTTAATCATTTTTGGTAGAGTCCAAAAAATTAATTTTCTGATGAAAAACGATGACCCCGGACCAGTCGAACGTTGAAAAAATGGTCAATATTGATGAAATTTTAACATTTAATCTTTTGACTTTAAATGACGGTTGGATGTGAGTTATTACTTTTTCAACTAAAATAAGTGTGTTTAAAGTCATTTCTGTGCCTGAAATTGGTCAAAATTGAAGATTTTGAGTAAGCAAAACTCTGTAAAAATGGCAATTTTGGTCACTGTGAGGGTTTAAAAAGTGGTTATTCAACATGAGGCCCGATCCAAATGACATTTTGAATCATTTTTGGTAGAGTCCAAAAAATCAATTTTCTGATGAAAAACGATGACCCCGGACCAGTCGAACGTTGAAAAAATGGTCAATATTGATGAAATTTTAACATTTAATCTTTTGACTTTAAATGACGGTTGGATGTGAGTTATTACTTTTTCAACTAAAATAAGTGTGTTTAAAGTCATTTCTATGCCTGAAATTGGTCAAAATTGAAGATTTTGAGTAAGCAAAACTGTAAAAATGGCAGTTGTGGTCACTGTGAGGGTTTAAAAAGTGAGTATTCAACATGAGGCCTGATCCAAATGACATGTTGAATCATTTTTGGTAGAGTCCAAAAAATCAATTTTCTGATGAAAAACGATGACCCCGGACCAGTCGAACGTTGAAAAAATGGTCAATATTGATGAAATTTTAACATTTAATCTTTTGACTTTAAATGACGGTTGGATGTGAGTTATTACTTTTTCAACTAAAATAAGTGTGTTTAAAGTCATTTCTGTGCCTGAAATTGGTCAAAATTGAAGATTTTGAGTAAGCAAAACTCCGTAAAAATGGCAGTTTTGGTCACTGTGAGGGTTTAAAAAGTGGTTATTCAACATGAGGCCCGATCAAAATGACATTTTGAATCATTTTTGGTAGAGTCCAAAAAATCAATTTTCTGATGAAAAACGATGACCCCGGACCAGTCGAACGTTGAAAAAATGGTCAATATTGATGAAATTTTAACATTTAATCTTTTGACTTTAAATGACGGTTGGATGTGAGTTATTACTTTTTCAACTAAAATAAGTGTGTTTAAAGTCATTTCTGTGCCTGAAATTGGTCAAAATTGAAGATTTTGAGTAAGCAAAACTCTGTAAAAATTGCAGTTTTGGTCACTGTGAGGGTTTAAAAAGTGGTTATTCAACATGAGGCCCGATCCAAATGACATTTTGAATCATTTTTGGTAGAGTCCAAAAAATCAATTTTCTGATGAAAAACGATGACCCCGGACCAGTCGAACGTTGAAAAAATGGTCAATATTGATGAAATTTTAACATTTAATCTTTTGACTTTAAATGACGGTTGGATGTGAGTTATTACTTTTTCAACTAAAATAAGTGTGTTTAAAGTCATTTCTGTGCCTGAAATTGGTCAAAATTGAAGATTTTGAGTAAGCAAAACTCTGTAAAAATGGCAGTTTTGGTCACTGTGAGGGTTTAAAAAGTGGTTATTCAACATGAGGCCCGATCCAAATGACATTTTGAATCATTTTTGGTAGAGTCCAAAAAATCCATTTTCTGATGAAAAACGATGACCCCGGACCAGTCGAACGTTGAAAAAATGGTCAATATTGATGAAATTTTAACATTTAATCTTTTGACTTTAAATGACGGTTGGATGTGAGTTATTACTTTTTCAACTAAAATAAGTGTGTTTAAAGTCATTTCTGTGCCTGAAATTTGTCAAAATTGAAGATTTTGAGTAAGCAAAACTCTGTAAAAATGGCAGTTTTGGTCACTGTGAGGGTTTAAAAAGTGGTTATTCAACATGAGGCCCGATCCAAATGACATTTTGAATCATTTTTGGTAGAGTCCAAAAAATCAATTTTCTGATGAAAAACGATGACCCCGGACCAGTCGAACGTTGAAAAAATGGTCAATATTGATGAAATTTTAACATTTAATCTTTTGACTTTAAATGACGGTTGGATGTGAGTTATTACTTTTTCAACTAAAATAAGTGTGTTTAAAGTCATTTCTGTGCCTGAAATTGGTCAAAATTGAAGATTTTGAGTAAGCAAAACTCTGTAAAAATGGCAATTTTGGTCACTGTGAGGGTTTAAAAAGTGGTTATTCAACATGAGGCCCGATCCAAATGACATTGTGAATCATTTTTGGTAGAGTCCAAAAAATCAATTTTCTGATGAAAAACGATGACCCCGGACCAGTCGAACGTTGAAAAAATGGTCAATATTGATGAAATTTTAACATTTAATCTTTTGACTTTAAATGACGGTTGGATGTGAGTTATTACTTTTTCAACTAAAATAAGTGTGTTTAAAGTCATTTCTGTGCCTGAAATTGGTCAAAATTGAAGATTTTGAGTAAGCAAAACTCTGTAAAAATTGCAGTTTTGGTCACTGTGAGGGTTTAAAAAGTGGTTATTCAACATGAGGCCCGATCCAAATGACATTTTGAATCATTTTTGGTAGAGTCCAAAAAATCAATTTTCTGATGAAAAACGATGACCCCGGACCAGTCGAACGTTGAAAAAATGGTCAATATTGATGAAATTTTAACATTTAATCTTTTGCCTTTAAATGACGGTTGGATGTGAGTTATTACTTTTTCAACTAAAATAAGTGTGTTTAAAGTCATTTCTGTGCCTGAAATTGGTCAAAATTGAAGATTTTGAGTAAGCAAAACTCTGTAAAAATGGCAGTTTTGGTCACTGTGAGGGTTTAAAAAGTGGTTATTCAACATGAGGCCCAATCCAAATGACATTTTGAATCATTTTTGGTAGAGTCCAAAAAATCCATTTTCTGATGAAAAACGATGACCCCGGACCAGTCGAACGTTGAAAAAATGGTCAATATTGATGAAATTTTAACATTTAATCTTTTGACTTTAAATGACGGTTGGATGTGAGTTATTACTTTTTCAACTAAAATAAGTGTGTTTAAAGTCATTTCTGTGCCTGAAATTGGTCAAAATTGAAGATTTTGAGTAAGCAAAACTCTGTAAAAATGGCAGTTTTGGTCACTGTGAGGGTTTAAAAAGTGGTTATTCAACATGAGGCCCGATCAAAATGACATTTTGAATCATTTTTGGTAGAGTCCAAAAAATTAATTTTCTGATGAAAAACGATGACCCCGGACCAGTCGAACGTTGAAAAAATGGTCAATATTGATGAAATTTTAACATTTAATCTTTTGACTTTAAATGACGGTTGGATGTGAGTTATTACTTTTTCAACTAAAATAAGTGTGTTTAAAGTCATTTCTGTGCCTGAAATTGGTCAAAATTGAAGATTTTGAGTAAGCAAAACTCTGTAAAAATGGCAATTTTGGTCACTGTGAGGGTTTAAAAAGTGGTTATTCAACATGAGGCCCGATCCAAATGACATTTTGAATCATTTTTGGTAGAGTCCAAAAAATCAATTTTCTGATGAAAAACGATGACCCCGGACCAGTCGAACGTTGAAAAAATGGTCAATATTGATGAAATTTTAACATTTAATCTTTTGACTTTAAATGACGGTTGGATGTGAGTTATTACTTTTTCAACTAAAATAAGTGTGTTTAAAGTCATTTCTGTGCCTGAAATTGGTCAAAATTGAAGATTTTGAGTAAGCAAAACTCTGTAAAAATGGCAATTTTGGTCACTGTGAGGGTTTAAAAAGTGGTTATTCAACATGAGGCCCGATCCAAATGACATTTTGAATCATTTTTGGTAGAGTCCAAAAAATCAATTTTCTGATGAAAAACGATGACCCCGGACCAGTCGAACGTTGAAAAAATGGTCAATATTGATGAAATTTTAACATTTAATCTTTTGACTTTAAATGACGGTTGGATGTGAGTTATTACTTTTTCAACTAAAATAAGTGTGTTTAAAGTCATTTCTGTGCCTGAAATTGGTCAAAATTGAAGATTTTGAGTAAGCAAAACTCTGTAAAAATGGCAGTTTTGGTCACTGTGAGGGATTAAAAAGTGGTTATTCAACATGAGGCCCGATCCAAATGACATTTTGAATCATTTTTGGTAGAGTCCAAAAAATCCATTTTCTGATGAAAAACGATGACCCCGGACCAGTCGAACGTTGAAAAAATGGTCAATATTGATGAAATTTTAACATTTAATCTTTTGACTTTAAATGACGGTTGGATGTGAGTTATTACTTTTTCAACTAAAATAAGTGTGTTTAAAGTCATTTCTGTGCCTGAAATTGGTCAAAATTGAAGATTTTGAGTAAGCAAAACTGTAAAAATGGCAGTTTTGGTCACTGTGAGGGTTTAAAAAGTGGTTATTCAACATGAGGCCTGATCCAAATGACATGTTGAATCATTTTTGGTAGAGTCCAAAAAATCCATTTTCTGATGAAAAACGATGACCCCGGACCAGTCGAACGTTGAAAAAATGGTCAATATTGATGAAATTTTAACATTTAATCTTTTGACTTTAAATGACGGTTGGATGTGAGTTATTACTTTTTCAACTAAAATAAGTGTGTTTAAAGTCATTTCTGTGCCTGAAATTGGTCAAAATTGAAGATTTTGAGTAAGCAAAACTCTGTAAAAATGGCAGTTTTGGTCACTGTGAGGGTTTAAAAAGTGGTTATTCAACATGAGGCCCGATCAAAATGACATTTTGAATCATTTTTGGTAGAGTCCAAAAAATCAATTTTCTGATGAAAAACGATGACCCCGGACCAGTCGAACGTTGAAAAAATGGTCAATATTGATGAAATTTTAACATTTAATCTTTTGACTTTAAATGACGGTTGGATGTGAGTTATTACTTTTTCAACTAAAATAAGTGTGTTTAAAGTCATTTCTGTGCCTGAAATTGGTCAAAATTGAAGATTTTGAGTAAGCAAAACTCTGTAAAAATTGCAGTTTTGGTCACTGTGAGGGTTTAAAAAGTGGTTATTCAACATGAGGCCCGATCCAAATGACATTTTGAATCATTTTTGGTAGAGTCCAAAAAATCAATTTTCTGATGAAAAACGATGACCCCGGACCAGTCGAACGTTGAAAAAATGGTCAATATTGATGAAATTTTAACATTTAATCTTTTGACTTTAAATGACGGTTGGATGTGAGTTATTACTTTTTCAACTAAAATAAGTGTGTTTAAAGTCATTTCTGTGCCTGAAATTTGTCAAAATTGAAGATTTTGAGTAAGCA